>NC_045965.1:24050328-24300328 GCF_010909765.2 Amblyraja radiata | reverse complement strand
CCTGCTGAGTTTCTCCAGCATTTTTGTCTACCTTCATACAGACACATTCACAGTCACCCACACATATATTCAGTAACACACACACATTCATACAGTCACACACATGCACACACATGCATACACACATTCACGCAGCCACACACATGCAAATTCACACAGGCATATGCACAGTAATGCAAAATCATACAGACAGAAACATGCACGTACACACATACACACTCGCACGGACACATGCAGATACATATATATACATATTCACATAGACACACACACACAAACGTAGACAGAGATCCACAAACTCATCCTCTCACACATACCACTTAATGTGCGCATACATACATGGACAAAAGCACATTCTAGAATAATCACAATGATAGACACAAAATGCAGGAGTTACTCAGCGGGACCGGCAGCATCTCTGGAGAGAAGCAATGGGTGACATTTCAGGTCAAGACCCTTCTTTTCAGACTGAAGAAGAGTCTCGACACGAAACGTCACCCATTGCTTCTCTCCAGAGATGCTGCCGGTCCCGCTGAGTTACTCCAGCTTTGTGTCCATCTTCAAATGACGTCACGCGCTCCAGACGGCTGTGCGTATGCACGGGACTGTCGCGGCTCAACGTGACCACGAGGACGCGTAATTTGCGTGCCAAGGACACGTAAGTGGGACAGGCCCTTAAGCTGTCCAAAGGGTCTCAGTACTACAGAAAAACTCTGATAATCCAGCAATCGTAGGCTTTTGGGGATGCTTGACTGGCAGATTTTTCTGACAATTACGATATTACTAATGGATTGGCTTTATGGACGGAAGCAGAAGGTAATGGGGGAATATTGCTTCTTAGACTGGAGGCCTGTGACTAGTGGTATGTCTTAGGATTCGGCACTGGGCCCATTACTGTTTGCCACCTATATCAAAGATTTGGATGAGAACGTACATGGCAAGATTAGCACGTTTGCAGACGATAGGAGGTATTGCAGGTAGTGAAGATTGTTGTCAAAAATTGCAGCAGGATCCTGAGGTTGGCTGAGGAATGGTTGATGGAATTTAATACAGAAAAATACGAGGTGTTACATTTTGGAACGTCTACATGGGCAAAATCTGTACAGTGAATGGTAGGGCTCTAGGGAGTGTTGTAGAGCAGAGGGATCTAAGACTGCAGGCACATAGTTCCTTGAAGGTGGCATCACAGGGAGATAGGGCGATCAAAAAGATTTTTGGCACATTGGTCTTCATCAGTCAGAGTATTCAGTATAGAAATTGGGAAATCATGTTGCAGTTGTATAAGAAATTAGTGAGGCCACATTTAGAATATTGTGTTCAGTTCTGAGTACCATGTTGTATGAAAGATGGTGTAAAGTTGGAAAGGGTACTGAGAAGATTTACGAGGATGTTGCCAATATTTGAGTGCTTGAGCTATAGGGTGAGGTTGAGCAGGCTGAGACTTTATTCCTTGTAGCACAGGAGGATGAGTGGTGATGTTATAGAGGTGTACAAAATCATGAAAGGAATTGGTTGGGTAGATTGCGTTTAAAGGGAATGTAAGAAACAAGGCTTCATGTGTTTAATAGGAGTGCGTGGAATGTAGCCCTTGTGTTTTTAAAGGGAGTGTGAGAAACAGGGCCACAGTAGGTTTAAATGCAGCACAGGCAATGGGGCCCCAGTAAGACAGGTGCAGGAACCAGTGGCATTTCTGAAAAATTAGAGACCAGATGAACAGAGTTTCCCCATAAAAGATAACTTGAGGGAGTCATCAGCCACATCTTGATAATTACCTACACGGTTCCCCTCTCTCTACGCAGCGGTTACCTCTACAACTGGGGACAGGAGTAACTGTTCATTCCTCCACATTCATCTTCTCACGCCAAAAACCTTCCAGCAATAACCCTCCCATACAAATTCCTTAACTAATGCTTATAATACTCTATTCTGATGAATTAGCTTTCAACTCTTTCAAAAACCTAACCCTCCCCCTAAGGACTGTTATCCAGGCACACTTCATCTTAGTTTCTGTACCGTTTACTCATGCATACAAGACATAATCTTCATAAGTCTTGCAGCTGGTTCTCTTCTGCTAATGTCAGTGAAGACTTTACAATTAACTCATCACAGCCTTCAATTGCTTAGTTATGGAAATGTATCTGACTCCATTCTGGACTGAGTCCAACACTGTTCTTGACCGTCTTCCAGCATCTATATAGTGACTGTAAAATTCAATTGCTGTAATTTTCAATGCCTGTCGATTTTCAATATCTACACTGCAACATTTATACATTCCAATGTTTCCATAATCTAACTGTAAAGCTGATTGTTTATCAATTCCAATGTTGACATATTGGAAACTCTACATATCCCTCAGCATCTTCATATTCAAACCACTCGCTATTTTAGTCTATATATATATGTGTGGCCGAGAAAGTGTGTCTAAGGATGTGCCTCGGCTACCATGTGGCAGGTTGCTTTCAAATAGTGGCACCCCTGAGCATCCCAGCTAATGGGGCTTTCAATGGGCATGCACCTCTGCTGGTGAACTGGAAGAGGAGACAAAGAGAAGATGGATAATGGGACCAATCCCTCTTTCTGTGCCTGTGTGGATGCAATTACAGTAATTGAATCGTACAGCACAGAAACAGGCCCTTTGGACCAACTAGCCCATGTTGACCAAGATGCCCCATCTGCACTACTACCATCTGCCTGCGTGTAGCTGTAGCCCATATCATTCTAAACCTATCCTATCCATGTACCTCTCCAAATGTCTCTTAAACATTGTGATAGTACCTGCCTCAACTACCTCTTCTGGCAGCTCATTCCATACACCCACCACCCTTTGTATGGGAAAAATTACCCCTCAGGTTCCAATTGAATCTTCCCCTCTCACCTTAAAGCAATATCTTCTTGTTCTCAATTCCCCTCCTCTGGGCAAGAGGCCGTGCATCTACCCGATCTATTCCCCTTAAGAATACCTCTATAAGATCACCCCTCATCCTCCTGCGCCCAAAGGAATAGAGTCCTAGCCTGCTCAACCTCTCCCCATGCTCACACAACATGGAAACAGGCCCTTTGGCCCAACGATGTGCCGACGCAGATGGCCCATTTACGCTACTCACACCTGCCCACATTTGGCCGCATTTGGCCCATATCCCTCTAAACCTTTTCTTTCCATAAATTTACTGAGAGCCACTTTTTCTAACGTAAAGTAAGATGAGGGAATGTATTTATATGGTGAATATAGTATCGGAAATGCATTCTCAGGGTTTAGGACAGTGGAGGCACATTCCGTTTTCAGAAGGGAGCTGGACATGTATCTGAATGAAGATAATTAGCAGGATTAAGGGAAGAGGCTGTCGAGTGGGACTAGCTGGTTTGCATTTAGCTTCTTCTGCAATTCAAGTATCCGTGATTCATTGACAGTGTAACTGGGACAGTCAGACAGAATCCCTCTTACTGTGACCCTATTACCTTTTGTCTTTCAAATATTTATTTTGTTCATAATATACGCAGAAAATCCATACAGCCATCCATGTTTGTCCCTACATTCATCATACCGTCAGGTCAATACATTTCCTTACAATGAATCTTCCTGCAAAATGTGTCCACCTGGATGCCTGACATTCCCTAGGACTGAAGGTAGACACAAAAGCTGGAGTAAAGGACCAGTCACACTTAGGCGATATTTTTCGGCAACTACAGGAGACTAGGCTGATCACCACATGGTCATGGGGTGATGCCTGTGTGGTCTTGAGTCATCTCCTCAAGTTGCCTAAAGACTCATAACTTTTTTCTTGTAGCCGCTGGATTTTGAAATGTTCAAAACCGTCCGGCGACAGTGGGCTTGACGTAGCTTGTCATCTCCTGTCGTAGGTGCTGTCGTAGGTTGTCGCCAGGATGACGCAGGTTGTCGCCAGGTGACGCAGGTTATCGCCAGGTGATGACTTCAGTGAATTCCACTGGTGACCACCTTCGTCAATCTACGTCTTCAGTTCTCTTCAGTTGTCGCCGACAGGGTCTTAACTTGTCGCGGGTGGACGTAGGTTGACTTCGGTTGTCGTACGTTGTCGCTGTGTGGTCGTAGGTTGTTGTAGGTGTGGTCGTAGGTGGACGACCTAATGGGTCGCCGGTTGTCGGTAGCTTGCCGTAGCTTGACGTCGCCTAGGTGGTAGGTTGTCGTAGACATTGTCGTAGACATTGTCGTAGGGGGTGTCCAGTCGCCGTTTTTTCGGCGCCCTGCTACCACTGTGACAATCGCAGGCAGTCACCGAAAAAATCGCCTAAGTGGGACAGGCCCTTAACTCAGCGGGACAGGCAGAATCTCTGGAGAGAAGGAATGGGTGGCGTTTCAGGTCAAGACCCTTCTTCTTCGGGTGTAAGGAAGGGTCTCAACCCAGAACGCCACCCATTCCTTCTCTCCAGAGATGCTGCCCGCCAAGTTACTCCAGCTTTTTGTGTCTTCGGTTTAAACCAGCATCTGCAGTTCCTTCCGACACATTCCCTAGGACCGGTCATCCCAACACTTCCAGTAAAATCTCATCTGGAGGCTAGGAGGCCGCCAGCATAATCAAGGACCAGTCTCACTACAGTCACTCCCTCTTCTCCCCTCTCCCACCAGGCAAGAGGTACAGCAGTTTGAAAACACCCACCTCTATATTCAGGGACAGTTTCTTCCCAGCTGTTATTAGATAACTGAACGGTCCTCTCATCAGCTAGAATGCGGTCCTGACCTCCCATCTACTTCATCTGAGACCTTTGAATTATCTTTAATCAGACTTTATTGGACTTCAATGTTATAACTTTGCATTGAATGTTGTTCCCTTCATCCTTTATCTATGCGCTGTGAACGGCTTGATTGTAATCATGTTAGTGTTTTCAAACAAAAGCTTTTCGCTACATAGGTACACGTGAGGATAATAGTAAACAAAACTCAACTAAAGTGTTCATCCCCCCCCCTGGAATGCAAGTGTCTCAGGACCTTGGTTAAAGCCTCCTTTTAGTAGTGATTGTTCCCTTTTGTATTTAGTGGGATCATGCTGAGCACTCACCAAGGGTCACGATTTTTAACTGAGACGACGGGTCCGTGGGGTAGCTTGTGTTTTTGTACGCAAGGAAATCTCTTCCAAAATGCAGAATCTATGACTAATGTTGGCCTGAAACCTGAAGCGATATCAGGCAGTGGAACCGACCGTGTAGCCCATCAAGTGATATGCAGAGTGGACTGTAGCTTGAAGCTTCAGTACCTAGTGACGTGATGTTGTATGTACACCTGTGAGATGTAAGGGGAAAGACAAAGAGCAGGAAATGGGGAGGGGGATGGGGAGGGGGAGAGGGGTGGGGAGGGGGCTGCCTTCTTATTATTTTGAATTTCAAATCAGCAGGGGTAAGAGAGAAGACACTTGAATAAATGGAAGAGCTTCGGGTTCTGTTATCCAGGGTCCGAACGCTTTAATAAAGAGGGAATGTGAGGCTACTGGAGGGCCAGGGACTGGGAGCGCACAGAGAAGCAATAAAAAACAGGGCTTTGAGGAATGACAGATTGACATTTCAGCTAAACCTCGGATATACATAAACCCCTCTCTGTGTACATTATGGCATCTTAATAAGGTGGCTCGTCTGACAGACTTTTCAGCTGGTGAGGGGTCTGTCATACCTCAAGGGGAACTGCTGTGATTATTAAGTATGATTATACAAATTTAGGCCTTTATTAGTCCTCAGTGCCTACTCTCTTGAAGTTTGCCAGATAATGTCACCTCCTCTGTGCTCCTTTGAAGCTCAGAAGGACTGTCTCCCTAATTAAAGATAAATTGATACAAGCTGCTTTCAAATTGGATGCCTTAACAAGTCAGCACTGGCAAAAGCAGGCTTTGGGGCCTGTTCCTTGGTTTGGGGGGGGGGGGGGGGGGGGGGGGGGGGGAGGGGGGAGGGGGGGGAGATTGGGACAAGGTAGGAGGTTAACCCCCAAAGACTGCCCGATATAATTAAAAGTGCCCTTTCTCTTTTTCGCACTCGAGGAGGAGGTACATCTGCCATCGGATGACACAAAGAAAACAAATAAAATCAGATCAGCTTTGAGAAGGGATGTGTAATCCTGACTGGATGCGAGGCCCCATCTTGTCAAAATCATACTGACAGGTTCATGACTGCTCGAGCAACCTCGTCGGCAGTGATAACGTTTCTTCCGAGGGATCCAGAGAAGGAACGCTGCCTGTCACCTGTGCTCCATTCACTGCTCTCCTCGTTCTTAAAGGGGCTCTCACATCTGATCTGGGGAATTTGATGGGGTTGGAGAGAGTGGAGCACAGCCCAGGGGTTTGAGTTGAGTTGAGTTGACTTTATTGTCACGTGTGCCTAGGTACAATGAAAAGGTTTTTGTGTCGTGTGCTAACCTGTCAGCGGAAAGACAATACATGATTATAATCGAGCCGTTCACAGTGTACAGATACATGATAAGGGAATAACACAGTGCAAGATAAAGCCAGTAAAGTCCAATCAAAGAGAATCCGAGGGTCTCCACTGAGGTAGATAGTAGTTCCCAACCACAGTGTCTGCACCACAATTAAACATGGTTCCTCTTGGCTATCCTGAAGATTGGAAGGTGCCTCAGAATGCAGGAGCACCTAACTTCTGAGGCCTCCAGTGCCTGTGGGCACTAGATTACTATAAATCTGTCGCTTTCCTGAAGACTACCTCCACCCTCAGTTCCACAGCTTTATTAATAATATTTTGGAGCCTCACTGACATTTCTCTTTGGATTGGGGCTGGTGATGTAGCCACTGTTCCGACACATTGCGATGTACTCATGGGATCATCCTCTGTCTCCTATAGCACCTGTGTGGAGGAGCATACCATCTTAACCAATTGTCACTGGTGAAGGGAAGGCAACCGGCTCCGAAGTGCCAGAGCAACACTCAGTGTATTGGTTAAAGGCAGAAGATCACATTCTCAACATCTCTGAGCATCAAATAATCCTCCTCCTCCTCCTCAGCCCTCCTGACCTGTCCACTCCCAAGCTTTGCTGCCTAGCGTCACGGATGGTGCCTCAGTGATGGAAGGATTTAGGTGAGGATAGACACAATGTGCTGGAGTAACTCAGCAGGACAGGCAGCATCTCTGGAGAAAATGAATAGGTGACGTTTCGTGTCGAGACCCTTTCGACAGAGAGTTTTTTTTTACTGCAGAGTGAGCAGAGGGTTGTACGAATTGACTCTCAGACCAAGAAGGTCTCAACCCGAAACGTCACCTATTCCTTTTCTCCAGAGATGCTGCCAGACCCGCTGAGTAACTCCAGCATTTCGTATCTATCTTTGGTGTAAACCAGCATCTGTAGTTTCTTCCTGCACAAGGATTTGGGGTGATGCAGGGTTTGTTGGGGGTCACACCTCACTCTCTGGGGGCAGTCTGATTCAGAGCCGTGTCATAGAGTCATAGAATCATACTGTGTGGAAACGGGCCCTTTCGGCTCAACCTGGCCACACCGTCCGACATGTCCCATCTACATAAGTCCTACCTGCCTGCGTTTGGCCCATATCCCTTTAAACAGTGGTCCCAGCTTACCGCCTGGATTACAAGCCTTCCGCTGCATCCTATCCCCACAAGGGGCTACATGTAACACTGCTATAGTCTGTGAGGTAAGGACAAGGTTTAGATTTCTCCTGTCAGCAACACCAGGACCTTGCTGCCTTATCTACTACTTTCTGCAGGCAAATTAAACTCTTGTAAATGACAAATAAAGAGCCTGTTGACAGATACAGTACTAAGCTAATTGATGATAATTACTGCGCTAAGTATTTCCCTACAATAATTCTGTGTTTGTGACCTGTTTTACCAGCACCATGAACTACCCGAGCACAGCTCAAAGGATTATATAAAAACTATCTGATCAGACACACATGTAAAGTGAAGCTTTCTCACTGCAATGATCAGACGTCTATCCTACGATTTTTAAGAACATTGGAAATAGAGGAAAGATTGCCCTCTTTGTATCTTCCCTCATCAAGGGGTTAAGAACAGCAGATACCAGCAATTATCATATTGAATGGTGAAGCAGGCTCGAGGGGCCGAGTGGCCTCCCTCTGCTCCTATTTTCTCGTGTTCTTGAAACCGTGGCTGATCCTGTGCATTGCTTCACCGCTCAATCCTGTCTCTGCTTCACTCAGTCTTCAAAATCTATGGATCTCAATCTTAAGATGTAGATCTTATGGAACTGCAGGTGCTGGTTTACCAAAAAAAGATAAAAAGTGCTGGAGGAACTCAGTGGGCCAGGCAACATCTGTGTAGAACATGGATAGATGATGTTTCGGGTTGGGGTCCTTCTTTAGATGAGGGGTGTGGGGGGGCGGGAGAAAGCTGGAAGAGAGGAGGATGCGCAGGACAAAGCCTGGCGAGTGATAGGTGGATACAGGTTTTTTTTTTGATAGGCGGATGGTTGGACGAAGACCAGAGATGAAAAGACAAAATGTGTGGGATAAGGACAGGAGGTACGAATTGTGAAGCTAAAGGAAGGAGTATAGGAGGAAGAGAGGGGGGAAGGGAAGAAATGGATGTGAGTCCAGTTGGGGCACATGGAAGAGGGTGAGGAGAGGAGGGAAGGGCTGCTTGTACTTTGGGTACCAAAACTTGGAAAATTCAATATTGATACCATTGGATTGTAAATTAGTGGTTCACACCAGTTTGGTGTGAACTCACTTGAGCAGGGGAGGCCAAGGACAGAAATATCAATACTGGAATGGAAAAGGGAGTTAATGGTTAGCAATTGGGAAATCCAGCAGGTCCTGGTGTACCTCAATCTTAACCCTTTAGCACCAGGGTGGGGAAGTCTATTAGTAGAGATATTTCTCCCCATTTCAATCCCCATCAGTCTGAAGAAGTGTCCCGACCCAAAATACCGCCTGTCCTTGTTCTCCAGGGATTTTACCTGCCCTGCTAAGTTACTCCGGCATTTTTGTTTATTTCCTTGGTAAATCAGCATCTGCAGTTCCAGAACAAGGGGTCACAGTTTAAGGATCCAGAACAAGGGGTCACAGTTTAAGGATAAGGGGGAAATCTTTTAGGAGCGAGATGAGAAAAACATTTTTCACACAGAGAGTGGTGAATCTCTGGAATTCTCTGCCACAGAAGGTAGTTGAGGCCAGTTCATTGGCTATATTTAAGAGGGAGTTAGATGTGGCCCTTGTAGCTAAACGGATCAGGGAGTATGGAGAGAAGGCAGGTACAGGATACTGAGTTGGATGATCAGCCATGAATGGTTGGGACTCGATGTGTCACCATCGCAGTTTGGCCCATATCCCTTTAAACAGTGGGTCCCAGCTTACCGCAGTGTCACCATCGCAGTGTCACCATCGCAGTGCCACCATCGCAGTGTCACCATCGCTGTGTCACCATCGCAGTGTCACCATCGCTGTGTCACCATCGCAGTGTCACCATCGCTCTGTCACCATCGCTGTGTCACCATCGCAGTGTCACCATCACAGTGTCACCATCGCTGTGTCATCATCGCAGTGTCACCATCACAGTGTCACCATCGCTGTGTCACCATCGCAGTGTCACCATCGCTGTGTCACCATCGCTGTGTCACCATCGCTGTGTCACCATCGCTGTGTCACCATCGCTGTGTCACCATCGCTGTGTCACCATCGCTGTGTCACCATCGCTGTGTCACCATCGCAGTGTCACCATCGCTCTGCCACCATCGCTGTGTCACCATCGCTGTGTCACCATCGCAGTGTCACCATCCTCGCTGTGTCACCATCGCAGCGTCACCATCGCAGTGTCACTATCGCTCTGTCACCATCGCTCTGTCACCATCGCCGTGTCACCATCGCAGTGTCACCATCGCAGTGTCACCATCCTCGCTGTGTCACCATCGCTGTGTCACCATCGCAGTGCCACCATCGCAGTGTCACCATCGCAGTGTCACCATCGCAGTGTCACCATCGCTCTGTCACCATCGCTGTGTCACCATCGCTGTGTCACCATCGCTCTACCACCCTACCACACGGCTGGTGTGAGCCACACTGCAGACTCAGCCTGCTCCAAGATGGTTCTCAAATTTGAGTCAACGCATCAAGCAGAAGCAGAAACTGGGCAACTTGAACCATTTCGGACTTTGGTCCACCGTAAAAAAATGTTATTTGGGTCACAGGTTTGAAGAACACTCATTGCAGTTTTTCACAGACAAATACATCCGTAAATGAAAGGATCTTTTAGAAACATAGAAAATAGGTGCAGGAGGAGGCCCTTCGGTCCTTCAAGCCAGCACCGGCATTAATTGTGATCATGGCTGATCGTCTCCTTGGCTGATCGTTTTCATTTGCACAATTGATTTTATTGTATTAATTTTAATGTATTAATGTTTAAAATCCATGCAATGAAGGAAGAATATTTTACAGCCCATCTGTGGTCCCTAACCCTAACCCTAGCCCTAACCCTAACCCCTAACTGGGCGTCACCCGCAGGACAACATACGTCAGCGTGTATGTCGTGCTACTTGACGGTTTTACGGGCGCCAATCGCAAAGTGGGACAGGCCCTTTTGAAAAGCAGCTATGTAATCAAACACTTGTCCCACAGTTATTTCTTCTTCTCCATGCTGTTGTCCCTCAGAAGATACAGAAGTTTGAAAGCGTTCACCACCGAATTAAAATATAGCATCTTCTCCTCTGTAATCAGGCTTCTGAACACCTCATCTATAATCTAGGATGTGGCCTGATTCATCTCTTGCCCATTGTGGACATTGGACTTTGTCTAAGGAACTGATGTGTTACGATGTTGAGAACCATATTCTACACTTTGTATCTTGCACTTTTCTCTACCTATTATCTGATCTACTTTAGACAGCATGTGAAACAAAGCTTGTCACTGTACCTCAGCATGCATGACAATAATAAACCTAGAATTAAACATACACATACACTCAAGAACCAGCTAACATTCACGTGCGTACGCATCATCCTGCTTTCATATACCCACATGCACAAATGCACACATGCATAGATACATACTCGCATACACACACCCACGTGCACACACACCCGCATACCTACACACACACCCACACACACCATGGGCATGCACACATGCGCGCACACACACATGCAGATACACACACACACACACGCACGCACACACACACATGGATACACACACACACACACACAC
This sequence comes from Amblyraja radiata, assembly GCF_010909765.2. Lineage (NCBI taxonomy): Eukaryota > Metazoa > Chordata > Chondrichthyes > Rajiformes > Rajidae > Amblyraja > Amblyraja radiata. The sequence goes on along the minus strand of NC_045965.1, from coordinate 24,289,184 downwards.
ACGCAGATACACACACGCACGCACGCACACACACACACACACACGCAGACACACACGCACGCACGCACACACACATACACCATTCCAGACTGACTCTCGCTAGCCCCGGGGATTGAGGATGTGTGCATTCTCCCTTTTCCTCGCGTTGTTGTGGCTGAGAGAGGGCACGGAAGTCCACTGACTACAACAGGAATGCTGAGGATGTGTTGCTGCAGCATCTTCTAACTCGACAACCATCCATAAATGCTGGAAGCTTACATAAATGCTGAGCTCACCCTGCTTTGTAGTAACTAAACAACACCCATCAGCTGCTAACCGGAGGCCCAAGAATCTCCCAAACTCTTATAAAACGTTATTACTTTGGCTCGCAAGCCTATTTTAATGGAGTTATATTTAATGTAGTTACACTTTGTATCTCAGACCTCAGAGCCCCAGTAAAGTTTAATAGACAGGAGCACAATGATTTCTTCAATTAGTAAAAAAATTGTCGGGCACTGTTCATTAAGCAAGTGCTCTTATCCTGGGAACAGGAGATCAGGTTTATTTTGCTTTTAGTTTAGTTTAGTTTAGTTTAGAGTTACAACATGCAAACAGGTCCTTTGGTCCACCAAGTCCTCACCAACTATTGATCATCCGTTCACACGAGTTACACGTTATCCCTCTTTCCCATCCAGTCTCCACACACTGGGGCAATTTACAGAAGCCAATTAACCTACAAACCCCCACGTCTTTGGAATGTGGGTGGAAACTTGAGCATCCAGAAGAAATCCATGTAGTTACAGGGAGATCATGCAAACTCCACAAAGGCAGCACCCAAGGTCGGGATTGAACTCGTGTTTCTGGCGCTGTGAGGCAACAGGTCTACCAGCTGTGTCACTGCCGCCGAGAGGGATACTATTTCTCATTGAGGTAGTCCACTGATTTTAATTCTGTTTCCTTCTCGCATCACCTTTCACATGAGTCTCTCTGATGGGCATCACACACAGCGTTCTGGTGCCACCACATTTACATCCACCATTCCACCTTTGTAACCAGAGGCTGGGGCATGTTAGTTATCAGCTTGAGAGGGAGTGGGCCGGGCATCCATTTGGGGGATGTGTTTTGAGTTGTCTTGGGCTGATGGGTATTCTGATGCCAATCCTACAGTGCGGAGACAAGCCCTTCAGCCCACCGAGTCTGCGCTGACCAGCAATGCCCGTACACTAGCACTATCCTACACACTAGGGACAATTTACAATTTTACCGATTCTTACCTGTACATCTTTGGAGTGTGAGAGGAAATCGGAGGACCCGAAGATAACCCTGGTGGTCACAGGGAGAATGTACAAACTCCGTACAGACAGCACCGTAGTCAGGATCGAATCCTGGTCTCCTTGCGCTGTAAGGCAGCTGCTCTACCGCTGAGCCACTGTGCTGCCTCAAAATGTATCTTTGATTTCTCCCCATTTCAGTTCTAAATGATGTTGACCTGACAATATTCTGCTGGGATCTCAGTTTGCTCTAGGTCATCGGAGAGAGGCCTATTTCCTTCGCTCCATAGATGCTGCTGCACCCGCTGAGTTTCCCCAGCAATTGTGTGTACCTTGCTCTAGGTCATGACAGGTTCTACAGGTCAGGATTTGATTGCGAGCCGGGTTAAGGTGGTGGCTTCAACATCAGACACCGTTGGTGTGAGCTGCACAGCTTATTTAGCTAGCTCCAAGAATAGTCCCAAACTTCCAGTTCACCCCTCAAGGTGAAAGAAAAATTGGACAACGTGGACCGCCGTAAAAAAGAATTCACTTGGGCCACAGCCCTGCAAAGCAGTCTTTGCAGATTTACAGAGATCGCCCTCCTGACCCACCATTTTGGCCAAGGGCAACACCTGCTGCCGCTGCAATGTCCTGGGGGTGGGATGATTGACCAGCAACAACCACAACCATCTTTTCCTTGTGTGAGGCTAGACTCTATCCACTGGAGTGTTATCCCCTCGATGCCCAGTGTCTTCAGCGTTAGCTCATTGATGCTACACTCAGTGACTCAAACACGGCCTTGATGTCAAGAATAGTCACTCTCACCTTGACGTGGGGATTTGACTCACTGGCCCACAGTTGGTTCTCAGCATTCTCCACCATGACAGTGAACTGGTACTTACTCCCAAGCCTGAGCTCTCCCCACTGAAGGACCTACAGTAGCGATTGCCAGTGTCAGGCCCGTCAGCCTCTGCTGTGTTGATCTTTATCACTGGACTCCATGTTGCCTGATGTCAATTAGGGCTCGCAAAGTAGCTCTAAAGTCCCCAATAAAAGCCAAAGGCAACAACTTCAAACATAGCCTCCCTGTGCCCTGCATCGTGTAGCTGTGAAGGAGGGTGAGAGGTGTTGTGCTGCTGCCCTGTGTCGGCGTGCGAGGTGAATGCAAAGTCAAACCTGTTGCCAATCAGTGAACTGTCACGTTTACTGTAACAGGCAGAATCTTCCCACCTCCAGGTCCCATTGACACGGCACAGGAAATGAATCTTGAGAGAGTCAGGGCGAGGACAGGGTTCAAGTAAACATGTTAGAAAACTTCAGACACTGGAGGAAATTGGTCTGAACTTTTACCCTCCTCTTCCTCATAGGGAAAGCAGTCCCACAAGCATTGTCGGTTTCTTTCATATTGTCTGTTTTCTTATGACGGTGGGATAAGAGTCTATCCAATCTTTGTTATTGTGATCTGGAAAAAGATTTATGAGAGAGATGAGCTCACTACTAAACCCTCCCAGGTGTAAGTCTGTGTATGCACACATATGTGTGTGTGTTTGTACACACATCTTTGCATGTGTCTGGGGTTTGAGTGTGTTTGTGTTGTTTAAGGGGTTCAAGAGTTCAGAGTCTTTCCTTTGAACATCACAGAGGACACTATCAAGGTGTCCTATTTTAGGCCAACATAAACATTACAATTCGTCAGTATAAAGATGTTATATGTTGTTGTGCTGCTGTGTTTGTGTGTGTATCTGTGTGCTTGGTATGTGCGTGTATTTGTGTGTGTGTGGTTTGAGTTAGCATGTCTGTGTAGTTTGTATGTGGGTGTATGTGGGTGATGCGCCTGCTGTGTGTCTATGTGTGTACACATACGTGTATGTCTAAGGGAAACATGTTTGACATCCATTGTTGGATACACTGTAGACTGGATCAAGTAGAAATGTTTTCTTCAGAACTACGCAATCCAAAATCAATTTTCCCCAGAGTAAGTAGTGTAAGCAACTTTCATCAGGTTGATATTTCAGATCAGGTTGTGCCATGCAAGCATTGGCTCAGGCACTGAATGGAGGAATAACGTGGGCACATGGACTTTGGTGAGGAGCTGCTGGGATCTGGGGCTGTGGTATTGGCCAGCGTTGATGCTCCTTGCAGACAGACAGTGCCAGCCCTCATGTGTTCACACTGACTCCCTTAAACATTGTGCAGAAAAGAACAGTTTTACACTGAAAATAGACACAAAATACATGTGTAAATCAGCGGGACAGGCGGAGACATCTCTGGAGAGAAGGAATGGGTGATATTTTGGGTTGAGACCCTTCTTCAGGCAGACCCCTTCAAGCCCCTTCCAATCTGAAGAAGGGTCTTGACCCAAAATGTCACCCATTCTTTCTCTAAGGAGATGCTGCCTGTCCCGCTGAGTTACACCAGTATTCTGTGTCTATCTCCCTTGAACAAGCCCGATCTCTTCAATAGAGAAGTTGACACCTCCAAGCTGTGCAGGTAGACATGGGTCATGAGAAAAATATCATGATGCTCATTGGCGAACCCTAGCCTAAAGGCTAACCCGAACCATGATGCCAACCCGAACCAACTTACATCCTGGTAATTCCACAGAAACTCATAGCTGGACATGTTTAGTGGACAGGAGTGTCCAGAGGGACTGACCTTGAGTGGCTAGAGCTAGCCTCTATTTCCCTGCCTTTTGATTTCTCTTTGCTCTCCCATCACTCCGTGAGGCTATAGGGTGTCAGAGAATACCGTCGTTGTCATGGCGAATGCCAGTCCAGTGGGTGGGCAGAGGACGGCCTGGTGGCGCAGGGGCAAAGTTGCTGCCTTACTAACCTTTGATCCTGACTATGGGCGCTATCAGTACGTTTATACGTTCTCCCTGTCACTGCGAGGCTTTTCACCGGGTGATCTGGTTTCCTCCCACATTCCAAAGACGTGTAGGTTTTTAGGTTAATTGGCTTCTGTAAATTGTCGATGCGGAAGTGGAGTAACATAGAACCAGTGTACTTGTGATCGATGGTCGGCGTGGACTCGGTGGGCTGAACGACCTGTTTCCACGCTGTATCTCAAAAACAAACTAAACCCTGGTGCAGCTGCTGGAATTGCTGTCTCACAGCTCCAGCGACTTGGTTCAATCCTGATGTCGGGTGCTGCCTGTGTGTAGTTTGCACGTTCTCCCTGTGTCCTCATGCTGCGTCAGTTTCCTCCCACATCCCATAGAAATGCAGTTTATTAGGCTAATTGGTCTCTTTAAATTGCCCTCTGTGTGTGGTTGGATGAGAGAATCTAGAGGGGTTAATGTGAGCAGAATATAACTGGATTACTGCAGGATTAACGTAAATGCCTGCTTGATGTCTCGTTGGGCTGAAGGATCTGTTTCCGTGCTGTAAATTCCACGACCATCTGGTTTGTATTTTCATAGAGTTTTTCCACAAAGCCCGAGAATACGTGTTGTTCCTCCCCCGAGCGACATTCATAAAGTCGTGGTGGGCAGTGTCACCCCGCACACATGTAACTCTGGCTGGAGCTTTATCTGACAGACAGACTTCACACGGTTTATGTTCAAACAACAATGAAGTCCAATCAATGGGCAACATCCGTGGCTGTCGGTCTGGGGCTCACCTTTCTCTGACAGCCAGCTGACACGCTCTGACTCACCGACACTGAACTCCAGCAGTTATTCGGTGAGAGTTGACTGGATCCTTGTGAAGCAGGTGGATTGGGTGAATGTTGTGCTATGATTGTCTGGCATTCTTTAAGCACTCTGGACTAATGGTTTCACTAATATGCAGTTATCAGACATGCCATTTACTTCCCCAAGCACGAGAAAATCCCACAGGCATAGTAAGAATTTTTGTTCAGAATCGAATGGAATGTGCACCACTAAACATTAGGAGAGTTAAACTGAAGGGATGTGACACTAATTGCAGGGAATGTGCATGGTGTGTGTGTGTGTGTGTGTGTGTGTGTGTGTGTGTGTGTGTGTGTGTGTGTGTCCATGCACACACACTCGCACATACATGCACACATATACACAGATGCACACACACAGTCATACAATCATACCACATCCACACACGCAATCCTCACACACAAGTCCACAAAACACATATACGTGTCTGTGTGTATGTGTCTGTGTGTGCACGCGCGTGTGTGCATGCACAAGCATGTGTGTGTTCTTATGTGTCACTGTGAATATTCATCTGTGCGCTCGTGTGCGTCTGGGTGTATTTGACAGGGTGTTATTCTGTGTGCATGCATGCATGCGTGCATGTGTGTGTGTGTGTGCGCGCGTGAGTGCATGAGTGAGTGTGTGTGAGCGTGTGGCAGTATATATCTGGGAGAGTGTAGTCACTGCCTTTCTTCGAGCACTTTAAAACTTCTGTACATTTTGTTTTACCTTCTACTCAAGTGGGCCAATGGTGCAGGCAAGATGTATGAACCTATCAGCCTTTGACCTGAGCCTCCCCAGCTTCCCTGACAGATCATCGATGGCATCTAAATTCTTTCAGTCAGTGTCAGTCAGTTTCTAATTCCTATCGTCTTTTATGCTATTGTTGGCCCCTCCCCTCACCTGCCTCCACCAATCCCCACCCCAATATTTCCCTGACCCACACCCCAATCCTCACCCGAATCCTTACTCACTCCCCCTGATGTTCAGCCCAATTATTGGCTCCCCTCTTTGATCCTCACCACATCCTTGATTATCTCCACAATCCTTGAACCTCACCCCGATCCTTGGTCCTCTCTCCAATCCCAGGTCCTCACCCTAAACTCTGGTCCTCACCCCAATCTCTGGTCCTCACCCCAATCTCTGGTCCTCCATCCAATCCCTGGTCCTCACTCCAATCCTTGTTCACCTTCCTGCCCTTCGACTCTTGCCCCAAATCTCTCTCCAACGTCCTCTCTGCACCATCTCCCTAAAGCCTCTCACTCCCCAGTCATATTTGACACATTATCACAATGCAAGGCCTGGCATCTTGGGTTATACAAGCATTTATACAAGGGAACCATTTATACATGGGATGCCAAAGAGTACATCACAGGGGTGTTAATGCTGACACATAAACCTATACCCTGAAAGCTTTGGACCAGGAGGTTGGTTTGAAAGAATGTGGAGCTGTTCAGACAAGAAGGAGGGGTAGTCCAGGGAATTCTTGGCAGCAGCGGTCATTGAAAGCAGACCCTAAGCTGTCCGGCCTCAGACTCCAGCACCCAGATATGGACACACCCATGTTCAGGATGTTATCCGGTTGAGAGAAGGGCAGCAGTGTGTTGGAATGTTAGGCCAGGAGGTTGCAGTGTGGAACTACATGTTTCTGCAGCGGATGGGCCAAAGTATGGGCAGTGATTGGACAACCATGTTGCCCTGGGGTCTTTAGCTCATCTCCTCCCTGGTAGAGGCAGCTCCCTCCCTGCACACAGTCCGTCAGTCACACCCTGACTCTCCATTTAGTTTAGTTTGCTTTAGACAGTGTGGAAACAGGCCCTTTGGCCCATCTAGTCTGTGCCGGCTAGCACTATTGTACACACTAGGACAGCCAATTAACCAATAAGCCAACCACGTATGGAATGTGGGAGGAAACCGGAGCACCTATAGAAAACTCACGCAGTCACAGAGAGAACGTACAAAATCCATACCAACGGCACCCGTAGTCAGGATCGAATCCGGGTCTCCGATGTCGTAAGGCAGCAGCTCTACCGTTGCACCACCGTGCTGTCTGACGTAGACTCCTATTTATTGACTATAACTCTGCTTTCAACACCGTTATAACACCCAAGCTCATCACCAAACTCGCGGGACTTGAACTCAGCTCTCATCTCTGCAACTGGATCCTCGAATTCCTGACCAACAGATTTACAGGCCTGTTATGCAGCTGCAAGTAATAATGTTATTATTCTGGCATCGGTACCTGTAGTAGTTAAACACTCCTGACTCTTGATTCTTGAATTCTCTGGAATTGCTGAGTTCTCAGTGCATCCAGGCAAAAGTAACACAGGACTCGGGAACGAGGGATAGGCGCGTAATTTCTTGCTGAACTCTCTACAGAGATCCCTTCCCCAGCTGTGTAAGAAGTAAGATGGGCCCATCTCTCTCATAGATGAAACCATTGTGGGTTCAGACACTTCTCTGGGTTTCCTTCGGGTGCGTTGGTTTTTCTTCCCACATCCGAAAAAGGAGATCATTGACAGGGTTAAATGGACTGTAAATTGTGTACATGAGTGGTAGAATCTATGGGGAGTTTAGTTTAGTTAGCCTGGAGATACAGCATGGAAATAGGCCCTTCGGCCCACCAAGTTCATACTCAGTCTCTGTTATCCCACTTTTCTCATCCACTCCTTACACACACATTGGCTGATTTACAGTAGCCAATTAACCTGCAAATCTGCACGTCTTTGGGATGTGGGAGAAAACTGGAACACCCAGAGGAAACCCACGTAGTCACAGGGAGAACCTGCAAACTCTGTGCCTGCCGCTGTGTGGCAGCAGCTCCACCAACTGAGCCACTGTGCCCTGCCTTTGCTGATGGGAATATGGGGCAAAACAATGGGATTGGTTTGGGAGTGCTATTGGATGGTTGAAGATCGACGTGGACCCAATGGTCTGTATCGCCCCTCCTGACTCTTCATACACTTCTCCCCTGTGCTTCCAGCAGCTCTTTCACAGCCCGTGACGCTCTGGAGTCCTGAGTGAGTTTGTATCAGATGTCAACATGCTGAGTAGCACTTTTGGCCTGTGCCAAGAAAAGGTGAAATCCCACTAGTGGCTTAACCTCAGTAGGAGCAGAAGGTCGCACTGTTGGAGGGGCTAATCTTCAAATGATTGCTTCAACTGAAGTCTGTCTCCCTGCTCTGGCTGATATTAAATATCCCGTAGCACCACCACGTTGAGAGACCTCTTCTGGCGACATTCATTGTTTAATCAAAAATGGACTGATTATTTATAGAATTTCACTAGATTGCGTTCTGCACATGTCGGCTGCAAACCTGTTCATCTTTGGAGTGTGGGAGGAAACCGGAGCATGTGGAGGAAGCCCACGTGATCACAGGGAGAACGTACAAAATCCGTACAGACAGCACCCGTAGTCAGGATCAAGCCCGGGTCCTCTGGTGCTGCAAGGCAGCAACTCTATCTTGCTGCCCCAATATATACATGCAGGAACCGATATATATATACCCTGAAATGTAGGCTTTCAGAGTGTTTGGGCCGTATCCAGTTTGGAAAAGACAATTTTAATCCTGTGCTCACACGCCAAACTCAGGTAAGCCCCTTGTACCCATGTGGATGATCTTAAACAGCTGGGCATGTTGGTAAAGAAGATCATAAAGACTTTCCTCACTTCTACGGTCACAGTATGACCGGCAGTCTGGAGGCAAAGTGACTTCAGTTCCTGCTGACTTCCTTTGAGCAACAGCTGCTGTTTAAAGGCCCTTTTGACTGAATGTAGAGTGTCTCTGTGGTCGGTTTTAATGTGTGGCAGTCCGATTCAGTAAATCAAACGGAAGGGAGACTTGGATCAATGTCTGTTATTAGACAGGGCTTTGACCTCTTTCCCACCTCCCCCCCTTCCCGTCTCTCCTTTAAGCTACTACCATCCCCTCGCCTCCTACCCACCACCACCCCACCCACTACCCTGCTCTTAAGGGTTGTCTTTTAAGGAAGAGAGTGGGGTCAATGATCAAAGGTCGAAGGTCAAGCTCTGGAAGAAGTGCATTGCACAGCGTGAGGAGAATCCAATGCTGTCTATTCAGCAAGGAGGGGTCTTTTTATGTGCTTGGGTCAAGTCAACTTTATGTGACATCTCTAAAGTTCAACCCTTGGCAATTGCTTTAATATTTCACCTAAAGGCTCAGCAAATTGAGTTTGTCAGAAAGACTCATTTGGCAAGATCTTGAAGACATGAGGAACAGGATGTCCCACGCAGAGTGGAAGTGTGTTGTCCTGGTTTCATACACACTGACGAGATAAAAGTGTCGCTCCAGAGCGCTCGCTTCACAAAGCCTACATCCGTCACCTCACAGTGTTCTGGTGTAAGCCACAACAACCTGCATTTACACAGAAACTTTCGCATCCGGACTCTTCCAACTGGGGAGTCATCAAACGAAAGATGAGAGGCAGGAGGTGATCAAACAATGCTGTACAAGAGCTTGCACAGAGGGGCGCGTTAAGTGTACAACATTTTCACCACACCCCGGTACACGTGGCAATAATAAACCTAAACCTAAATCTGAATAAACAAGAGGGCGAGAATTAAATGCCAGAGCAGGCCATTCAGCCCCTCGTGTCAGTTCTATCGATCAGTAACATCATGGCTGACCGTTGACCTCAGCATTGCTTCCAGCACACACCCCATATCCCTTGATTCTCTTAATCAGAATTTCATGGAAGTGAGAGTGTCGGAAAAGCAGAGAGGTTTCGGAAGGAAATACCAGAGTTTAGGATTTGGGCAGCTATAGGTACGATTGCCAAATGTGGGCAGTGAGTATAAGGGGTGCAGGAGGAGTGCAGTAATCACACAAGCACGTGGGTCAGGGGTGGAGAGGTGTAGAGAGGAAAGAAGCCACAGAAGGATTTGAAAACATCAAGGAGTAATTTAAGAAAATAGAAATAAAGAACTGCAGAGGCTGGTTTATACCAAAGTTATAAACAAAATGCTGGAATAACTCAGTGGATCAGACAGCATCTCTGGAGAAAAAAGGTGAGTGACGTTTCAGGTGCCGACGTGTCGGGTCCAATGAGTGACGTGTCGGGTCCAATGCGATCTGACCAGTGCCTTATAAAGCCTCAGCATTACATCCCTGGTTTAATATTCTAGTCTCCTCAAAATTACTAAGCTGTCTAAACTAAACTGAACAGTGCAAGAGGATTTTAGCACCACACTGTCCCCCAGTAATAATTAAGTTAAACTTAGCTTGGTTGCCAGTGTAATTACTGAGTCTCACTGCACACAGTTCCCCAGTGTGATTATTAATTTTCACAATGCAGTGTTCCTCAATGCAATAGGCAAATCTCAGAAAGAATTGTGCCCAGCATAACATCTTTTTTCCCAGAAAGGCCATGTTCCACAGGATAGTAACTAAATCTCACATCGTCCTGCCCCCAGTGTATTTATTGGCTTCCACACCATGCTCTTCTCTAGTTTAATAAATAAATCTCCCACCACTCTCTTCCCCCTAATGATGACTAAATCTAGCACTGCATGGAGTCTCTGACTGCACTCTTCCCTAGTGTTAAAACCTTTCTCACAATCCGCCTACAACGCTCAACAAATTCTACAGATGTGCCATAGAAAGCATTTTATGGGGATGAAGCACAGCATAGTTTGGGAATAGCTTCATCAAGAAATTGCAGAAAAATTTGGACATAGCCCAGACCATTACGCAAACCAACTTCCTTCCATTGATTCCATCTACACTTCACACTGCCTCGGCAAGGCCACCAATATAATCAAGGACTAGTCTCACCCCAGTCACACCCTCTTCTCCCCTCTCCTAACAGGCAAGAGGTGAACAGAAGTGTGAACATGCACACCTCCAGATTCACGGACAGTTTCTGCCCAGCTGTTATCAGGCAACCTAACCATCCTATCAACAACTAGAGAGCGGTCCTGAGCTACCATCTACCTCATTGGAGTTCCTTGGACTATCCATAATGGGACTTTACTGCACTAAACATTATTCCCTTTATCCTGTATCTATACAGTGTGAATGGCTCGATTGTGATCATGTATAGGTTCTCCGCTAACGGGACAGCATGCAACACAAAGCTTTACACTGCACCTCGGTACACATGACAATAAACCAAACAAAACTAAACTATACCCAGCTTAAGGTTGGGCCAGTTTATTATTGGGGACGGATTATCGATCACCTCTCTCCCCTTGATCTCTCTGTTTCCATCACGGGGACAGACTATCGACTGCCGTCGACTATAAACCTACGATTCCCACAGTTATCTGGTCTATACTTCCCCCCATCATGCCTTCTGCAAAGATGCTTAGCCATACACTCAATTCCTCCAGCTCCACCACGTCGGTTCCCAAGATGAGGCTTTCCATTCTAGGACACACAAGGTGTCCTCTTTCTTTAATAAACATGTTCTCCCTCCCTGTTGTCATCGATGGACCACTGACCCACATCTCCTCTGTTCTGTAGTTCTGCTCTCGTTTCCAGATGGACCAAGGGTAGAGTTGCCCAGGTCCCCATCTTTCACCCCATCAGCCTCCGCATTCAACACATCATCCTCCAACATTTCCGTCACCTCCAATGTGATCCCACCGCCATCTTCCAATCTCCACCCCTTCCTGCCTTCTGCAAAGATTGCTCCCTCCGGAATTCCTTGATTCATTCCCAAACCACTCCCTCCCCAGGTACTTTTCCCTGCAAGCGCAGGGGATGTAACTCTATCCCTGTATCTCCTCTATTGCCTCCATCCGGGGATCCCAGAAGTTCTTCCAGGTGAGACAGAGGTTCATGTGCACCTCCTCTAATCTCATCTACCGCACCCAATGTGGCCAATCAGCGAGACCAAGCGTAAACTCAGTGACCATTTCACTCACCTTGCATTGGGTCCGCCAAAGTCTACCCGATCTCCTGTTTGCTAACCATTTTAAGTCCCCTTCCCATTCCCATACTGACCTATCTATCCTGGGCCTCCTCCATTGTCAGACTGAAGCCAAGGCAAACTGGAAGAACAGCAACTCATATTCTGCTTGGGTAGTTTATAACCCAATGGTATAAAATTGAATTCTCCACTTTTTGGTAACCTCTAACAACCACCTTCCCACCCTCTCCCCTTTCTCCCTCAAACACCCCCTCTCTTCCACCTTCGCACTCCCCTCATTGGTGTAATAATTAATCCCCACGCAGTACTTCCCCAGAGTAATTATTAATCCCCACGCAGTACTTCCCCAGAGTACTAATTAATCCCCATGCAGTACTTCCCCGGAGTAATTATTAATCCCCACACGGTACTTCCCCAGAGTACTAATTAATCCCCACACAGTACTTCCCCTGAGTACTAATTAATCCCAATGCAGTACTTCCCCAGAGTACTAATTAATCCCCACGCAGTACTTCCCCAGAGTAATTATTAATCCCCACGCAGTACTTCCCCAGAGTAATTATTAATCCCCACACAGTACTGTTCCCCAGAGTAATTATTAATACCCACACAATACCATAACCCAGTGTAATAATTGATCCTCACACATTATCGTTCCCACTGCTACAATTCATTCTCACATCACATTCTTCCACATTGCAGTAATTCATTTTTATACTGCACCGTCCCCGAGTGTAATAATCCATACTCACACTGCAGCGGCCCCATTGTAAAACATATTGTTCCCAGAGTAATCATTCAGTTCACACGGTGGTGTTCCCGAGTGCAATCAGTCATGCTCGCATATTACTGCACTCAGTGTAATAATTCATTTTTACACATTAATCTTCCTATTGTAATTGTTCATTCCCATACAGTACAGTTACCAAGTGTAATATTTGACTCCTACACATTACTGCACCCAGAGTAATAATTCAATTTCACGCAGTATTGTTCCCCAGTGTAATAATTTTTCTCGCACTGCACTGTCTCAGTAGAATAATACATTTTGACAGCACTCTTCCCTTCTGTAATAATTCATCCTCACACTGCACCGTTTGCCAGTGTAATAATTCATTCCCCCACGGCACTGGTCCCCAGAGTAACAAGCCATCCCTGCAGAGCACTGTCCCCAAGTATAACAATTCATTCTCGGACAGCATTGTCGCCAATGTAATAATTCATATTCACACCACATGGTTCCCCAGTATTAGAATTCACACTCACATGCACTGTTCCCTAGTGTAATCATTCATAATCACAGTGTACTGTCCCCCAGTGTAATAATTCGTAATCATAGTCTACTGTTCCCCAGTGTAATATTTAGTCCCACACAGTACCGTTCCCCACTGTAATAATTCATACTCACACCGCACTGTTCCTCAGTGTAATAATTCATACTCACATAGTACTCTTGCCCAGTGGGGATGAAGGCAGAAAGAGGAGGGAGAGAGAGAGAGAGAGAGAGAGAGAGAGAGAGAGAGAGAGAGAGAGAGAGAGAGAGAGAGAGAGAGATGCAGATGGAGATGGAGATGGAGATGAGAGAGAGAGATGGAGAGAGATGGAGAGAGAGGTGGAGAGAGAGGCAGATAGAGACAGAGGGAGAGAGCTATAGAGAGAAAGAGAGAGAAAATATATGATTGATTTTCCCAGAGTTCCGTCCCCAGTGTAATAATGGTTTGTCAAACAGCACTGTGCTCCACTGTAATACCTCATTCTCATTTAGCACTGGTACCCAGTGTCATAGTTCACTCTCACACTGTAACCTTCCATGATGTAAACAATCATTCTCACACCACACAGTCCCCAGTGCAATAATCAATATTTTCACAACACTGTTCCTCAGTGTAATCTAGAATATTTCATATATAGCATCTCAATAATCACACTGCTTTTCCCGAGGATAATAATTGCATTCCAAATGCAGCGTGAAGTGTGGATGGAGTTAATGGAAGGTAGAGGAGACAGGTTTGTGTGATGGACTGGGCTACATCCACAACTCTGTATTTTCCTGTGGTCATGTACAGAGTTGTTGCCATCGAAGCTGTGATGCTTTCTATGGTGCGACTGTACATAATTGGTAATAGTCATTGGAGAGATGCTGAATTTCCTTAACCTTCTGCAATTTATTGTAAAATTTACCGTTGGTTGTAATGATTGAAACGTGAACTTATTGGGGCAAGTGTTGCAAAACGGGATGTGGGGCCAGAGAAAAATAAGGATTGAGAGAATGGGACAGATGGGGTTACTCTCTGGGGGCATGGACCCTGTTGCATGGCATGGATCCTATGGGCTGAATAGCCTCCTTCTTTGTCGTGGTACGTAATGTTGAGGAACACAGTATCCAGCTTTTGTAAATTGATCTTCCACACATGACATTGTGATGTAACCAAACAATCTATTTTATGATTAAGAAGGAACTGCAGATCCTGGAAAATCGAAGTAGACAAAAATACTGGAAAAACTCAACGGGTGAGGCAGCATCTATGAAGCAAAGGAAATAGGCGACGTTTCGGGTCGAGACCCTTATTCAGACTCCCTCAATACCTGGTGACAGATTCTTGATTAGTATGAGTGTCAAGAGTTACGGGGAGAAGGCAGGAGAATGGGGTTCAGAGGGAAAGATAGATCAACAATGAGCGAATGGCGGAGTAGGCTTGATGGACTGAATGATCTAATTCTACTCCCATCAGTTATGAACTCATGAACTTATAGGCACAAAGTGCTGGAGTAATTCAGCGGGTCAGGCAGCATCTCCGGAGAAAATGGATGGGTGAAATTTCTTGGTTAGGACCCTTCTTCAGACTTCCCGACCCAAAACATCAACCCATCCTTTCTCTCCAGAGATGGTGCCTGACCCAATGAGTTACTCCAGCACTTTGTGTCTATCTATGGTCTACAGTATCTGATCTGTTTGGATAGCATGAAAAACAAAGGTTTTCAATGTGCCTCGGTCAACAATAAACTCAAACCTAAAGCTAAATATGCCGTCAGCATGTGTACACGCTCCAGACATGCCATTCTGGAATCTAGCAGGGCCTTGAGGTGTCCTGCACACCGCCAGCATTGAGATGTCGCCTGTACTAAAGCACCCTCAGAATTAAGTCTGAAGTCTCAACTCAACGGTGGCACAGCGAAAGATTTGCTGGTGCTGTCTGGACTGAGTTTGTACGTTCTCCCTGTGACTGTGTTGGTTTTCTCTGGGTGCTCCAGTTTCCTACCACACTCCAAAGACATACAGGTTTGAAGGTTAATTGGCTTTGGTAAAAAATTGTAACGTCCCTCATGTGTAGGATAGCGTTAATGTACGGGGTGATCACTGGTCGGCGAGGACTCGGTGGGCTGAAGGGCCTGTTTCTGTGTTGTATCACTAAAGTATAGTCTAAAAGTCTCAATCAGTCTGAAAAAAGGTCCCGATTCAAAACATTACTTGTCCACTCCTTCCGCAGATGCTGTCTGACCCACTGAGTTACTCCAGCACTTTGTATTATATGCTAGATTCCAGCATCTGCAGCTCCTTTTGCCTCTTGTTATTAAGAAGTATGCCTGGCTTAAGTGGATCCAGCGAGGAGAAATATGTTTCATTCAACCAATGCAGGGATGGAGAATCATTCAACTGACAAATATCCCTGCGTGAGGAAGCTGATCGCTTCCCTGCACGCAGATTAATTCACCAGCCACGAACCCACAGCTCTGTACACTACAATGATTAATGGTTGCAATAGTAGGGTTTCCACTAACTGAATTTTAGCATGGAATGATTAGTGCTGCTCCTGCTGCAGGATGACACCAGGTCAAAAATGTTAGGGATTATCCACCTCTCTCCCACTGACTCCCAGAATGAGGCCTTGGAGGAAAAACCCAACTGTGAGATGACATGATGATGGTATGGAACCGTGCCAGCACATCGGGGCAAGGGTCAGATGCAATATCTGTTTTCATTACGCTTTATTCCCCCTTCTTTGCACTTACAGCTGTAGGATGTGCATACTTAGTGGAATGGTGGAGTGCAGTTATGTAGTGAAACGTGGTGGAGGGGTGACAAAGTGCTAAGAGGCATTAGACAATAGACAATAGACACTAGGTGCAGGAGTAGGCCATTCAGCCCTTCGAATTGCTATTGCTATTGGTTGGTATTGATATTGGTATATTACTGTCACTTGTACCTAGCCTTACAGCGCCAGGGTCTCAGGTTCGATCCTGACTGCGGGAGGTGTTTGTATGGAGCTTTCCCTGTGACCACGTGGGTTTTCTCCGGGTGTTACAGTTTCCTCCCACACTCCAAAGATGTACAGGCTTGTAGATTAATTGGCTTTGTTAAAAATTGCCCCTAGTGTGTAGGATAACACTAGTGAATGGAGGTGATCGCAGGTCAGCGCGGACTCGGTGGGCCGAAGGGCCTGTTTTCACGCTGTATCTCTGAAGTCTAAAGCAAATTCTAAAGACTAAAGATTGATTTGCTTGCTGTCCAGATGAATCATACGGTATATAATACCTCAAGCAATGCTCAATGGTTCAATGGTTCTTTATTGTCACATGTACTGAGGTGCAGTGAAATTATTATTTTTTGCATACGGTTCAGTAAAGTATTACTATACATGAGCACAATTCTTGATTAAGTTCAAAGTGTATAGAAATAGTCCATTGAGACAATGTACAAGAGTCGCCAGGTTTTGGCACCATTTCCAAAGTCCAAGTTGCTTTAAGTGAAGTTAGCCATAAAGGCTGTGTTGCAGGGTCTGCCTGGCCCTGATATGGACATTGGATGTACAATAAAGTGAGGGTTTTAATGACCCACATCATAAGAGAAAATAAACTGAATATACAGTGCTGGCGGAACTCAATGGGTCAGGCGACATCTGTGGAGGCAAGGATCGGTGATGTTTTGCTTGGGACTGTCCCAGTCTAAAGAGGGGTCCCGATACAAAACATCACCTATCCATTCCCTCTGATTTTGTCTGACCTGCTGAGCTGTTCCAGCACTTTGTGCTTTGCTCCAGATTCCAGCATTTGCAGTTTCTAATGTCTCCAGAAGGCAGAATATTGTGCTGCACCTTCAGAGAATAAACAGAATGGCCTGTTTCCATGCTGAATGACTCTGATTCTGTCCCAGTAGTGTATGAGCTTCCAAATGAACCAAGTTGTCACCAAGGTCAACTTTCACCCATCATATCTGGGCATAAAACACCACAGGTTTAGTTTAGGAAGGAACTACAAATGCTGGTTTACACTGAAGATAGACACAAAATGCTGGAGTAACACAGCGGGTCAGGCAGTACCCTTAGAGAAAAGGAGTAGGTGACGTTTGGGTCAGGATCCTTCTTCAGACTGGAGAGAGCAGTCTTCAGACAGCAGTCTGAAGAAGGGTTTCGACCCGAAATATCACCTTACCTTTTCTCCAGAGATGCTGCCTGACCCGCTGAGTTACTCCAGAATTTTGTGTCTATCACAAGTTTGGTTTAGTTTAGTTTAGTTTATTATTGTCACGTGTACTGAAGTAGAGTGGAAAACTCTTTTGTTGCTTTCTATACAGTCAGCGAAAGGACTATACGTGATTAGCTGATTACAATCAAGCTGTCCACTATGTTCAGATGCAGGATAAAGGTTATATCCTTTATAAATTGAATTGTATTGTATATTGTATAACATTTAATGCAAGATAACGTCCAGTAAAGTCCAATTAAAGATAGTTCGAAGGCCTCCAATGGAGTAGATGGGAGGTCAGGGCTGCTCTCTAGTTGGTGAGAGGACGGTTCAATTGCTTGATGATAGCTGGGAAGAAACTATCCCAGTTGGTGGAAAACTAGAAGGCAAATTCAATGCTAGCATTTATATTAAGAGGACTGGAATCCAAAAACAGAGATGTAATGCTGAGGCTCTATAAGGCGCTGGTTAGGCCGCATTTGGAATACTGTATGCAAATATGGGCCCCATATCTGAGGAAGGATTTGCTGACTGGAGAGGATCCAAAGGAGATTTACAAGAATGATTCCAGGAGTGAGTGGGTTAGCATATGATGAGCATTTGACAGCACTAGGCCTCTCCTCGCTGGAGTTTAGAAGGTTGAGAGGGGACCTCATTGAAATTTACAGAATAATGAAAGGCATAGATGGAGAAGATGTGGAGAGAATGTTTCCACTGGTGGGAGAGTCTAGGACCAGAGGTCATAGCCTCAGAATTAAAGGGTGGTCTTTTAGAAAGGAGGTGAGGAGAAACTTAGTCAGAGGGTAGTTAATCTGTGGAACGTGCCATAGAGGGCTGTGGAGGCTAAGTGGGTGGACATTTTTAAGGCAGAGATAGACAAATTCTTGATTAGAATGGGTGTCAAGGGTTATAGGGAGAGTGCAGGAAAATGGGATTAGGAGGCAAAGATCAGCCATAATTGAATGGCAGAGTAGACTTGATGGGCCGAATGGCCTAATTTTACTCCTATAACTTGTGAACTTGTGAAAATTGGACCCTGGGCGTTCTGGTTGCATCACCCTTCTGGCTCGATGGCCTGTCAATGACAGAAAATGGGGAGTGGCGCACACCCAAACTTTCAGCCCAGATTTTTAGCTGGATAGTCTCTCTGGCAGAAAATAACACACCCTTTCATCTTGCACAGACTAATTTGAAGACTTGAACTTAAAGGAATTTGTGGCAGCTGGTTCTGAACTTTAGAACGATATTGTGTCGAATTTCACAGAGGCTTGCGGAGTGTTAATGATGTGAGAAATTGAGTGGGATTGCAATGTTGTTATAGTGCATGGAAGTGTGTAGTTCCCCTTCTGTTTCGTGAAAACACTCTTTAATGTATAAACAACCCACTCGGGAATTTCGTACCGGCCCATTAACACTTTCCTCTACCTGTGTGGCTCATCCGCACTACACCCACACGTTCTCAAAATAGCTAGGAGGCTTTTCACATTCAGCATTGAAGGAAGGTAGGTGTTCACAAGCCTCCCATAGCCTCGGCAAATAAATGTTATTCGTGTTCATTACTCGAAGTGTGCGGAGATTTACCAGAATGGTGCATGAAGAAAAACAAACCACCTGGACGAACTCAGTGAGGCAGGCGGCATCTGTGGAAGCAAAGGGATAGTCTTGTTGATTATGATTATGAAAATGTTGACTATCCCATTGCCTCCACAGATGCTGCCTGAACCACTGAGTCCTTCATCAGTAGTAGAAACAAGGAACTGCAGATGCTGGTTTATACCAAAGATAGACACAAAGTGCTGGAGTAACTCAGCGGGTCAGGCAGCATCTTCGTTTAGTTTAGTTTGGTTTAGTTTAGAGATTATGCGTGAATCAGACCCTTCAGCCCACCGAGTCCATGCTGACCGGTGAACCCCGCACATTAACACTATCCTACACACTAGGGACAATTTACAATTTTACCAAGCCAATTAACCTACAAACTTGTATGTCTTTGGAGTGTGGGAGGAAACCAGAGCTCCTGGAGAAAACCCACGCAAGTGATGGGGAGAACGTACAAACTCCGTACAGACAACACTTGTAGTCCGGATTGAACCGCTGTCAGGCAGCAACTCTACCACTGCACCACTGTGCCGCCAATTATGGAGAAAACGTTGCGTCACGACCTTGCTTCAGACTGAAATTACGGGGTTGGAGGGGTGTGGGATGAGGAGCTGGAGACGAGAAAAGACCAGGACCAAGCAGGGCGGTGCCCAGTAAGCCCATCGTTGGCTGGGTAAGGAGTGTCCCTTCACCGGTTGTCTCCATGTTATCACAATAAGGGCAGATTGGAGAAGCTGGTGAGTGTTCTTGAAGTATGGGAGCTTGACAGAGAGATGAACAAGATCACGAAGGATTGAGAGAGGGTTCGAGAGGAAAATGTTCCCAGGCACAGCGGTAGAGTTGCTGCCTTACAGCGCTTGCAGCACCAGAGACCCGGGTTCGATCCCGACTACGGGTGCTGTCTGTACGGAGTTTGTACGTTCTCCCTGTGACCGCGTGGATATTCTCCGAGATCTTCAGTTTCCTCCCACACTCCAAAGACGTACAGGTTTGTAGGTTAATTTGCTCAGTGCATGTGTAAATTGTCCCTAATGTGTGTAGGGCAGTGTTTATGTGCAGGGATCAGTACGGGCTTAGTGGGCCGAAGGGCCTGTTTCCGCGCTGTGTCTCTGAACTAAACTAAATTAAAATGAGAGTACGGAAAGTTGCCCTTCGGCCCATCGAGTCCATGGCGACCTTATTGCCCATCTACACTAATCCCATTTGCCTGCATTAGGACTGTTTCCTTCTATGCCTTGCCCATGTTATTTAGTGGTTCGTCAAGGACTGTGTTGGGAGGGAAGGGCAACACTAATATAACATTTTGGGCAAAGACACAAAGTGGTTCTGCTAAACAACTCTTTTAGAGTCATAGAGGCATACAGCTGGTGGGAGCAGCTCCTGAAGCCCCAGTATGTAGCTTAGCTCCTTCCTAAGCTCCAGAGGCAATGGGGCAAGCCAGGTGCCCCATTGCCTCACTCATGGGGCAATGCAGATGGCTCCGTGAGTGAGTAATGAGTGGAGCCTATTTCAGGGGGCAGGCAGGGCTCTCGTTCCAAAGCAGCATCTCAGTAATACCCTTCCTGGGAATGAAGAATGAAAACCCCCTGCCTCTATAAGATAAATAAGCCAAGCAGCATGCATGAAATAACATCAAAATGAACTTGATAGCTCGATTCACCTGATTATTATTGTAAACTTTCCCTGACTGACCAAGTTCTGGGGGAGGGGATGCTTCCACAGCTTGGATCAGTACTGTCACACACAGGACCTCCTGTGGAACTGCAGTTGTTCGGAGATCGCAGCCTCTTGCTGATGCTGCACGTTATATTGACCCCTACGTAGGTCTGCAGCCACCTGCACTAGTGGGAGAGTCCTGGACCAGAGGGCATAGCATTCAGAATAAAAGGACGTACCTTTAGAAAGGAGATGAGGAGGAAATTCTTTAGTCAGAAGGTGGTGAATCTGTGGTATTCATTGCCACAGAAGGCTGTGAAGGCCAAGTCAATGGATACTATTAAGGCAGAGATTGATAGATTTTACTTCGGAGTCACGTGAGTGATTCCGTGAAGAACCCGCTCAGCACGCATGCGCGGCATTACGTTCAGCAGAGCAACAGCGGCACAGCGGGTGTCAGGCGCTCCCGCTACGGAGGTGAAAGAACGGACCGTCAGGTAAGCTGAGGTCGGGGGTTTCTTTCACAGGGAGCCTTCTGCTTTCCGGCAGAGAAGAAAGGCTCTAGAACAAACCTGTCCCCCGCTCGACTCCACGGAGGAGCGTTTCATCTGGGGGGGGCAGCAACAGAACAGACCTGTCCCCCGCTCGACTCCACGGAGGAGAGTTCCATCTGGGGGGGGCAGCAACAAGGCGGTAGGACCGCTTACCCGGCGCTCCGCTATCCCGACACCGTGCCGATCCCAGCCCCGCTAGCGCCTGAGCAGCGGGCTGGAGGTAATGCCATGGAAGAGGCGTCCGGCCGGTGGCTCCGACTTATCGGACGGGACGTCTTTCCACCCGCACGGGGGGAAAGACAGCCGCCTGAACAGACCTGCCCCCGCTCGACTCCACGGAGGAGCGTTCCATCTCGCGGGGGCAGCAACAAGGCGGTAGGACCGCTTACCGGGCGCTCCGCTATCCCCGACACCGCGCCGAGCCCAGCCCGCTAGCGCCTGAGCAGCGGGCTGTAAGTAAAGCCATGGAAGAGGCATCCGGCCGGTGGCTCCGACTTGTCGGACGGGGACGTCTCTCCACCCAGGCGGGGGAGAGACAGCCGCTTGAGCCGCATGGAGCGGCTCTTGGAGCAGGAGCTCCAGCGAGGTGCACCCCAGGAGGGGTGCTCTCGCAGAGGGAGGTCAGGCACTCCCTCCACAGTGCCTTGTGCACTGTCCATTGCTTCCTCCTTTCCAGAGGATAGCTTTGGTGACCAGGACTGGGCTGGTCAAGAACAGGGGCAATGGCTGAAGATCTCGGGAGTATGCAAGGGGTGCAGGAACAGGAAGAGCTGCTAGGTGTGGTGGACAGCTACGTGGCAACCCCACGTGCAGGAGGCCGTTAAAAGCCTGACGTCAGCCATCACATCGTTTTTCCTCGTTCCGTGGACAAATACGGAGATGACCACAACCTTCGTAAACAAGTCATAAGACCTGCCATAAAAATCCTACATTTGCGGGGTTGTGCATACCCCAGCCACTGAGCCAGACCCACTGCTCTTTGGCAAAAACCTCACAAAGCATATGAAGGACATGAAAGAGGTTTTACAAAACTTTCGGCTCATGAGGGCAGGGCCGGGACGAGCAAACCAAAAACAGTAATTCCTACGCAG
This sequence comes from Amblyraja radiata, assembly GCF_010909765.2. Taxonomy (NCBI): domain Eukaryota; kingdom Metazoa; phylum Chordata; class Chondrichthyes; order Rajiformes; family Rajidae; genus Amblyraja; species Amblyraja radiata. Next base: position 24,267,025 of record NC_045965.1, on the reverse strand, counting down.
CAGCACCCCATCGCGTCCATCAGTCAACGTCTACCATATGGGACTGATGAAAGCTCGGGGTCCGCATTCTATCACCGAAAGTCTTCTTTAGACCAGGGCCCAGAGCGGACCCCATGGAAAATGTGCCACCCCCCAACGTCACCGCCACGTCAGAAGGCGTGCAACACTCGTTGGACCGGCAGGAAACAGAAGAATACCCATAACCATGGAGGTAGGTGGGTCTGGTTCCTACCAGTATATAGAGTAATACTAACACATGGGAGTCTATCATGAGTGATCAGTATATACTCAATGGCATTAGTGAATACAAATACATTCATACTAGAAAAATTGCCACCAGGTCAACATTCACCCCAGAGGGTATTTTCTCCTCTCCGTTAAAGAAACGAGAGGGACAAGCTGAACTGGTGAGACTAATTACAAAGGGTATCATGGGAAAACCTGAATCCTTGCAATTCGTATCAAATATATTTACTAAACCCAAAAAAGATGGTGGATGTCGCATCATCATTGACTTAACTTCACTAAATATGTTTGTTAAGTATATACATTTCAAAATGGAACCGGTTGTTACTGCCAAACAACTAAATTCCAAAGGATACTTCATGGCAAGCATTCGTCTTAAAGATGTTTACTATTTAGTACCATTCACAAGGATCATCGCAGATACCTGAAATTTACCTGGATGGGGCAGCTATAGCAGTTTAAAGCGTTAACCAATGGGTTCACATCAGCCCAAGATTGTTCACCAAGACACTAAAACCAGCTCTGACAATATTCAGAAGACAAAAACATATTGTCATGGCATATCTTGATGATATCTTAAATGGTAGGCAAGACCATGGAATTGACTATGTTAGCTGTATCAGCTACCAAACAGTTATTCAAAACCCTGGGATTGACTTACATCCAGATAAATCTAAGTTGAAGCCATCCACTATCATGGACTACTTGGGCTTCACAATTAATTCAGTCTACGTGACTGTAACATTGCCAAGAGAACGTTTGGCATAGTTTCAGCCTATTATCATCACTAACCCTACGTCAGTTATCCAAACAGATGCCAGTGCTCAAGGCTGGGGAGCAACTAACTCTATATCCAGCACAAGTAGTAGATGGACTAACCCAGAGTCATCGTTACCACTTACACTGGGCATTAATTATCTGGAGATGTTGGGTGACTTTTATGGTTTAAAAGCATATGCATAAATAAGCATCACTTGCATGTGCGGTTACAAATAGATAATACTACGGTGGTGGCCTACATTAACCATATGGGCGGCATAAAATCGGTATCATGCGACAAGTTGGTCAACACAATTTGGCAATGGTGTGTCCAAAGACATATTTGGCTATCAGAAACTTACCTGCCACGTAAGCTAAATACAGTGGCAGACACCCGGTCACGTAAATTTAATGACAACATCGAATGGATGTTAAAAACCCCCAAAAATAAATAAATAAATAAAAATAAAAAAATAAAAAATTCGCAAAAGTTATCAAGCAATATGGCACGCCAGATATCGATTTAATTGCATCAAGGCTAAATCACCAGGTACCTATGTATGTCGCTTGGGAACCAGACCCTGAGGCAGCAGCGGTAGATGTGTTCGCGCTGGATTGGGGAAATTCTTCTTCTATGCATTTCCTCCCTTCTGCCTCATCAGTCGGGGACTACGCACAATACAAATGGACTCTGCTTCAGGTATTTTGATAGTACCCGACTGGCCTATACAGCCATGGTTCCCAATACTCCATGACATGGTCCTTGAAGCTCCGATGGTATTCCCCAGTGACCCAGAGTTATTAATACCCAGTGTCGGGCACAAGCCACCCGTGCCATGAAAAGATCAAACTCCTGGGTTACAGATTCTGCACAAACCACTTCTGGGACTGGGATTATCAGAACAAACCGTCGACACCATGTCAGCATCCCTCCGAACATCCACTAAAAAACAGCACTTGTCCAGCATCAAAAAATGGGAGAAGTACTGCTTGGATACAGGGACCACCTACTCAACCGCTACAATTACCAACGTACTGGAATTCCTGGCGAACTTTCACCACGATGAAGGACGCAGCTACAGAGCCATCAACACAGCTAGAAGTGCCCTGCCTGTCTGTTTAAAACCAGCTCCAGGACAACAGGCCATGGGGTCGCAACCGCTGGTGGTCAAACTAATGAAGGGTATTTACAACTCTAACCCCTAGACCAAGGTACACCCATACATGGGATGTCAGTGTGGTCCTGACATACCTCAGGGGATGGCCACCAGCCAGATCCCTCAACCTGGAACAATCTATGCTAAAAAACACTCATGTTGATGGCACTTGTATCTGCACAGAGGGTCCAGTCACTACACCTATTGCGACTGGACAGCTTGCTCACAGCTCCAGACCAGATCTCTGTCGTTATCCAGAGACTGATCAAACAGAGCAGACCAGGAACACCTAATCCAGTCATGGAATTCCGGGCTTACCCGCCAGAACCACGGTTATGTGCCATGACCCACCTACTGTCCTACATAGACACAACCAAAATATTCGAGGGAGATGAAAAGCCTTGTGGGTCAGTCATAAAAAACCTTATGGTCGGGTGACGAGCCAAACCATTGCGAGATGGCTCAAGCAGGTGCTAAAAACTGCTGGGATAAACACTAACATGTACAAATTTTATTCCAGCAGGGCAGCATCCACGTCGACGGCTAAAAGAATGGACGTGCTTATAGACCACATCCTGGCTACAGCAGGATGGTGGGGGGAAAGACCGTTCAGAAATTCTATAATAAGCCGTTGGCAAAACCTGTTTTATTTGCAGAAAAGATTTTACAGACTGCAAATATTTAATTTAAGCCCAGGGGAGCAATTTAATTAAATTATTGTTATTGTTAAAAAATACCATTGTGTTTTTCTACAAACAGATTCATTGGTTGATTACGATAACACACTTCCTCCCTCAAGGACTTCGGCAGTGCGTGAAATAATACCTGTTACACGGTTTGAAATCACAGAGCTTTGAAGTCTTCACGGAATCACTCACGTGACTCCGAAGTAAAATAGTAAGATTAAACGAGAATTTACCAGTTTGAAGTTTGATCTGTATTTTATGAGGAGTTACGATGAGGGATTACGTGCCCTCCGCTCCCACCCTCAATAATATGGGTCAAACTGATAAACTGATGTCTCCTTGTCTTTACTATGTTTACTTCAATAACTGTGTCTATCTGTGATTCCACACCGCTGTTTTGAAGTATGCCGCGCATGCGTGCTGAGCGGGTTCTTCACGTAATCCCTCATCGTAACGCCTCATAAAATACAGATCAAACTTCAAACTGGTACGTTCTCGTTTAATCTTACTATTATTGATTAGTAAGGGTGTCAGGGATTATGTGGGGAAAAAGCAGGAGAATGGGATTGAGAGGGAAAGTTAGATCAGCTCCCTGGTCCACATTTTTGGGAGGACTTCTGGGGGAAGGGGGAGAATTTCAAATGGGTTGTTGTGATTTTGTCCGGATTAAAGGAGGTGCCAAACTCAAAATGGCGGAGTTGTGGACAAGGGAAAAGCTGTCCAAGGATACAACGGGATGGTGATCAGGCACAGTGTGGAGTGAGAAATGGCAAATGTGCAGTGTTGTACTTTGGAAGGTCAAATATAAGAGGAAAGTTTACAATGCAGAGGGATCTTGGAGTCAAATTCATAGCTTCCTGAAAGTGGAAAAATGGAAACACCAGTAAATAGAGTGGTAGAAAGACATCTAGTATTTTTACTTTCATTGGTCGGGGCATTGAGTATAAGAGTCAAAAGTCATATTGCAGCTTTAGTAAGTTTTAATTAGGACCCATTTGGAGTATTGTGTGCAGTTCTGGATGCTGCATCACAGGAAGAATGTGGATGCTTTGGAAAGAGTGCAGAAGAGGTTTGCCGGGATGCTGCTTGGATTAGTGACTATCAGCTCACAGGAAAGGTTGGACAAACTTGGATTGTTTCCTCTGGAGCATTGGAGTCTGAGGGGTGAGCTGACAGAAGCATATAAAATTATGAGAGGCATAGACAGGGTGGAGAGCCAGAATCTTTCTCCAAGGGTTGAATTGTCAAAGACCAGAGAGCATAGCTACAAAGTCAAAGAGGAGAAGGTTTAAAGGAAATATGCGAGGTACGTTTTTTACACAGAGGATGTTGAATGCTTGGACCATGCTGCCAGGTGTGGTGATGGAAGCATAAATGACAGAGGTGTTTAAAAGGCTTTACATAGGCACGTGAATATATAGGAAATAGAGGGTAATGGGTTACATGTAGAAAGAGGAGATTAGTTTAACTTGGCTTCATATTCAGCATTGACATTGTGGACTGAAGGACCAGTCCCTGTTCTTTACTGTTCATAAGTTCAGTGGTAGAGTTGCTGCCTGACAGCGCCAGAGACCTAGGTTCAATCCTTTTTACAGGTGCTATCTGTACAGAGTTTTTTCCAATCTCCCTGTGACCTGTGTGGGTTTTCTCCAGGAGCTCTGGATTCCTCCCACACTCCAAAGACGTACAGGTTTGTAGGCTAATCGCATTGGTAAAAACTGTAAATTGTCCCTAGTGTGTGTAGGATAGTGTTAGTGTGTGGGGATCGCTGGTTGGCGAGGACTTGGTGGGCCGAAGGGCCTGTTTCCGCGCTGTATCTCTAAACAAAACTGAAATTAAGGTAGACACACAATGCTGGAGTAACTCAGCGGGGCAGGCAGCATCTCTGGAGAGATTCCTTCTATCCAGAGATGCTGCCGGTCCCGCTGATTACTCCAGCATTTTATGTCTACCTTCGATTTAAACCAGCATCTGCATTTCTTTCCTAAAACTAAAACAAATCTGCATTTGGAACCCAGAGCCAGGGGTGGTGAATGAAGCAGATACAATAGCAACAGGCATTTAAACAGTGGCAGGCACATAAAGAGTTAGGGGACAGCGGTTCACAGATCTCTCTAATTTGACTGTAATGTCCTAAAGCAGGATGATTGTTAGATCAGCCAGGTAACGAGGAATGTAGCCAGGGGAGGGTTTGTTGGAATCTCTGAAGGAAGAGGCTGAGAGGTCACACGGCAAACCTACAAACTCTGTACAGACAGCACCCGTGGTCAGGATCGAACCCAGGTCTCTGGATCTGTAAGGCAGCAACTCTACCACTGCGCCATCATGCTGCCCACTGATCCTTGCCAAGTGTCATTTGTAGCCTGGTTGCTGGGAAGGTGAAGGGCCGGCCTTTGATGCTGGGCTGATCCATGACGTGCCGGGCTGCTGGCGATCAGCCCTCGTTCACTCACAAGAACAATTCTATCATTCAGCGTCGCCACGGTGGCCAGATTCATACCTTGCACCTGGCCAGGCCTGGCAGCAGGGGTGGGCTGGGGAGGGCCGGGGGAGTGGGTGGGGGGGGGGGGAGGGAGGGGATGAAAGGCAGCCAGGCAACAACGCTGACTTTGAGCCATGCCGGAGGACAGCTTGACAGGCCCAGAGAAGGGTGCAAACAATAGGCCCACTGTCCTCCATCTACAACCCGTGCAGGTGTGCTGTGGTTACGGGCTGGAGTTAACCCTCCTGTGTCTGAGCTGCAGTGCCGGCCATCCCAGCCCGGCCTAGCCCAGCCTGGCGGCATCAGGAGCAGGTGAGACAGCATCGGAGCAGGGAGCAGGGGACACAGAGCAAGAGGGCCCTCTGTCAGAGCACCTGGCTGACGTTTGTAACCTTTCCCTGTGCTTACGTTTAATTTTGTTCTTCAATGGTTGGTGTGGATTTGGTGGGCCTGTTTCCAAGGAAACAGGCCCACCAAATCCACACCAACCATTGATCACCCATTCATTAGTATTATGTTACCCCACTTTATCATCCACCCCCCTACATTATGAGGGGCATTTTTTTCCTTCATATTTCGAGGCCAATTAACCTAGAAACGCACACATCTTTGGGATGTGGGTGGAAACCAGAGCACCTGGAGGAAACCCACACGGTCACAGGGAGAACGCGCAAAGTCCACCCAGACATGGTCAGGATTGAACCTGTGTCTCTGACATTATGAAACAACAGTTCTGCCAGCTGCTCAACTGTGTCACTGGTAGAGTGTTCCAAGTATTCTAGTCAAAGAGAGTCAGGAGTGTTTAATGGATATATGCACCGTGACCAGAGCAATTCTTAGTTTAACACATGATGAGTGTTTGATAACACTGGGCTTGTACTCGCTGGAGTTTAGAAGGATGAGGGGGTCCTCATTGAAACTTACTGAATAATGAAAGGCCTGGATGGAGTGGATGTGGAGAGGATGTTTCACTGCACACTCAGACAATGCTACACACACACACACTCAGGACAATTTACAATTTTACTGAAGCCAATTAGCCTACAAACCAGTACGTCTTTGTCGTGTGGGAGGAAATCGGAGAAAACTCACGCAAGGCACGGGGAGAAGGTACAAATTGCGTTCAGATGGCACCCGTATTCAGGATCGCTGTCCCACTTAGTTACTCCAGCATTTTGTGTCTATCTTCAGGATCGAACCCGGGTCTCTGCGCTGTAAGGCAACAACGCAACCGCTGCGCCACCATGCTGCACTTTGGGCCTATCTTTGGTATAATCCAGCATCTGCAGTTCCTTCCTACACTGATAAATGATGATCTTGGCATCATGTTCAGCAGAGTCATTGTGGGCCGAAGGGCCTATTCTTGTGCTGCACTGTTCCATGTTGTATGTTCTATAATCATTGCCTCATTTTACACACGCTGCCTTCACCTCGGAGCTTTAAACAGGTGGAGTATAAAGGGCCTGTCGCACTTGGGCATCATTCGCGCGTCATTTACGCGACAGACAGGCAGTGACTGTCGAGCGAAAATTGCCCAGCAGTACGACAGTCGCGCGCCAATTAGCGCCAGTCTCCGTGGCAAGGATTTTCCCAGTGAAAATTTTTCAAAACTCGGCGTGCTTTATACCCGGGTGATCACGTGGTGCGGCGCTCAAATGACACGCAAGTGGCGCTCTGACAGCGTACGGGCAGCGCGCGGCGACGCATGGTTACGGACGATGACTCGCGGTGACGCATAATAAATTAGCATAGGAAATGTTCATGCGTCACCGTGCGTAACCATGCCTCATCACACGCTACACGTATGTCCTCAGTACGTCAGCGTACGCCATCAGTATGTCAGCGTGCACAAGGGATACGTCACGCAGGTGGCGCGCGAGGATTTTGAACATTCCAAAATCCTGGGGCGATAGGGAAGCACTACTCGTTACCGCACGTCACTGCATACGCCACCACGCGCCACGACTCGCCAACCAATTTTTAGGATGACGCGCAAATGACGCCCAAGTGGATCAGGCCCTTAACTCTGTCTCCGGACTGCATTGTGCGCCACTCTTTTTACCACTCACCTGTCTCCTGCACTGCAACGGGCCAACTGCATTTGCATCTCAAAACACACACAAAGCAAATCATGCCAGGCCACCTTTGTTTACACTGAGCTCAGTCTGAGCAATAAGCACAGACAACTGAGTAAACATTGCCTTGTTAATGAATGCTGAATAACAAAGGGAGATGAGAAGCCAGTCTTTATAGGCAGGGCAGGGAGCAGATTATTAAGGGAATCAGACAAATATTTGTTGACGCGCCTCCCGCCTCATTCAATCTGTTTATGACACTGGGAAATGCTCAGTCCAATATCTTGCAATCAAGTCAGCCTTAATCCCTTCATGCATAAATATTGGCCCAAGTGAAATTAAATAGAAAGTAGTCAAAATGATGCCAGAGCTTTGTAAACTATCGCTGCCAGTCCAAATGAATCTAAGTATCATAGTAATAAAATGAATCATAAATCCACTTTGTTTCTGCTGATTAAAATTTAATTTAAAAAATAAGGAAGTCATTTCTCATAAGGGGTGGGACGGGGTGGCACGTTGGCGCAGCGGTAGAGTTGTTGACTCACAGCACCAGAGACACAGGTTCGATCCTGACTACAGGTGCTGTCTACATGGAGTTTGTACGTTCTCCCTGTGACCCCGTGAGTTTTCTCCGGGTGCTCCGGTTTCCTCCCACACCCCAAAGATGTACGGGTTTGTCGGTTAATTAGTTTCGGTAAAATTGTAAATTGTGCCTAGTGTGTTGGATAGTGCTGGTGTTCGGGGATTGCTGGTCGGCGTGGACTTGGTGAGCAGTAGAGCTTGTTTCTGCGCTATATCTCTAAAGTCTAAAGTACATTTATAGCACTCCATGTGTAAAAGCTTCCATGCTATCTCTCTGTAGTTTATGTGTAATAAAGCCATAAATATCACTGCATATTTGGGTTGCAAGGGTATGTGTTGATTCCCAGGCTGGGTCTTCGTTTGAATTTTACGTCAACTTATTGAGAGGGATGTCGGATATGGCCTTCTGGTGAGACGTGAAATTCTGACCAGGCAAGCCCTCCTGGAGAGACCTAAGGCATCTTATGCCAATTTCTGGAAAAAAGATTATCCCTGGAGACACCAGTGACTGCAGATGGTGGAATCTTGAGCAAATAACAAAGTGCTGGCAGCTCTCAGCTGCTCAGGCAGCATCTGTGGCGGGGGGGGGGGGGGGGGGGGGGGGGGGGGGGGGGGCATAGACACAAAGTGCTGGATTAAGAGGCCTCACCTTCATTCCCCTCAAACCCCACCTCAACGAGTTCTGGGTCCATCAGGAAGTGCATTCCAGTTTCCAAACACCCTCTGAGTGAAAACAAATTCTTCCCAATATCCCTGTTTTCTCCGGGTGCTCCGTTTTCTCCCACACTGCAAAGATGTGCAGGTTTATCGGATAATTGGCTTGGTAAAATTGTAAATTGTCCCTAGAGAGTGAGGGATAATGTAAGTGTGTGGGGATCACAGGTTGGCGTGGACTTGTTTCTGTTTCTGCGCTGTATCTCTGGATTATTATACTAGATTAAATCCCTTCTGCACCCTTTCCTGTTCATTGCATCCTATCTATGCTGAGGTGAGCAAAACAGCAAGCATTTTCCAAATGTATCCTCACTAATGCTTTATTAAGCTGTATCATAATTTCCCTGTTCATCTATCCTATGCTCCAGCTATGGAAAGCTAGCATCCCACATGCTCCCTTCACCTTCTATCTACCTGTGCAACAACCTTCAGGGATATTTGGACTTGAACAACAAGGGGCTCTTTGTTCGTCCATACTGCTGAGGCCCTAACATTCATTACTTGACCTCCCAAATCCATCAGTTCATGCTGATTTTTCACACGGATTAAATTCTGCCTGCCATTGCTCCATCAACATACTGGCTGATCAATGTCATTCTGTAGCCCGTGGCTATTCTCTTTAGCACCACCACATTATTAAATATACCTCCTGTATTAACATCTATGTCACTGAGGTACATAACAAATGGCCAGGGTCCCAGTACTGATCCCTGCAGCATACTATACAGAACATAGAACAGTACTGCACAGGAACAGGCCTTTCGGCCCACAATGTCTGTGCTGAACATGATGGAGTCATATAGCACGGAGACATGGCCTTTGGCCCTACTCGCCCTTGTCAAGATCTCCACCTAAGCAAGTCCCATTTGGCTAAATTCCTTCAAACCTTTCCTATCCATGTCCCTAGAGACATAGTCATAGTCAAACAGCGTTGAGACAGGCCCAACTTGGCTATGCTGAACAAAACACGTCCCATCTATACTAGTCCCCCCTGCCCTGGTCCCACCATATCCCTCCAAACCAGTCCTATCCATGTATCTGGCTAATTGTTTCTTAAACCTTGCAATAGTCCTTGCCTCAACTACCTCCTCTGGCAGCTCGTTCCATACACCTAGCACCCTTAGTGTGAAAAAGTTACCCTTCAGATTCCTATTAAATCTCTCCCCCTTCACATTAAACCTGTGTCCTCTGGTTCTCGATTTCTACTCTGGGCAAGGGACTCTGTGCATCTACATGATCTATTCCTCTCATGATTTTATACATCTCTATAAGATCACCCCTCATCCTCCTGTGCACCAAATAATAGTCCTGGCCAGCTCAACCTCTTCCTATAGCTCAAGCCTTCGTGTCCTTGCAACATCGTAAATCTTCTCACCCTTTCCGACTTGACAACTTCTTTCCTGTAACATGGTGCCCATAACTACAAATGATCTCCCAACTTCTATACTCATTCTCTGACTGATGAAGGCCAATGCGTCAAAAGCCTTTTTGACCACCCTATCTACCCTGTGACGCCACTTTCCAGGAACTATGTACCTGCATTCTTTGATCCCTCTGCTCTACAACACTTCCCAGTCCTGAACCATTCACTGTGTAGGTCCTGCCCGTGTTAGAATTTGCAAAATGCAACACCTCACATTTCTCTGTATTAAATATCTTCAAGCATTCCTCAGCCCACCTGGCCAACCGATCAAGATCCTGCTGCAACTTTTGACATCCATCTTCACTATCTGCAATACCACTCACTTTCGTATCCTGTCTACCACCCTCTAGCAACTGTATCCTCCTTCATCGTCCACACCCCCAGAAAGTTCCATCTGCCTCTTTTCATTTGAAGACACAGGAGACTGCAGATGCTGGAATCTTGAGCAAAACACAAAGTCTGGTGCAGTCTGAAGGAGGGTCCCAACCCGAAAAGTCACCTGTCCATTACCTCTCCAGATGCTGCCTGGCCCGCTGAGTTCTTCCAGCAATTTGTATTTTGCATTCTTTTTGTATCTGCGTCTATACATCTATCATCCAGCTTCCTCTGTCCAAATCCTCCCTCCACCCTTCCTGCCCTGGTTCGATCTGCCTGTCATGCTCCACCCTTTCTCGATCCACAAATCTCCTACTGGCCCCAGTCTCATGTTCTCCCTCTCTTCCTTATACTGGCTACTTCCCTCTCCACTCTCAATCTTGACCCAAAATATCGACAATACCTCCCCACCACAAAGGTGCTGCTCAACCTATTGTTTATTGTTCCAGATACCAGCGTCGACAGTTTCTTGCATCTCCATGAGTTAGTCTATATCAGGGAATAGTTCTGGTTAAACACTTTACGTGAAGGATGTGACACGTAGAGAAAAGTTCCAGACATTTACCAGGGTTTTGCCAGGGCTGGGGAAATACAACTATAAAGTTATAGAGAACAACCAAAGGCTGGCTTGTTGTTTGTGAGGGATAAAAGTGTATAAAATTGTGAAAGGCCTAGACAGGGCAAACAGGAAGGACTAAGTGTATTGATAGCTTGGAAGCACTGGATGAAGTTAATAGATAGAAAAATTAGAGAGGAGATGAGAAAAAAATGGCTTCAGCCATCAAGCAGTGCGTCTTTTGACGATCGACACAAAATGCTGGAGAAACTCAGCGGGATCGGCAGCATCTCTGGAGAGAAGGAATGGATGATATTTCGGGTCAAGACCCTTCTTCAGACTGAGAGTCAGAGGAGAGGGAGGCACAGAGATAATGAATGGTCAGGTGTGAAAATAAGGTGTCAAAGGTGAATGTAGAATAGGGATTAAGGAAAATGTAGAATAGATCATTGTTAGCCAGGAGAAGTTGCCAACGAAGCAAACAGTGATACATTTTAATCAGGAGGGACAGTCAGACTGGTAACTTACTTCCGGTAACAAAAAGTTCAAAGGTTATTTATTAGTCACATACACCTAGGTGTAGTGAAATGCTTCTTGCCAGTGCAGCACATAAAGAAAGAATACAGACATAACATTAATAAGAGATTAAACATAAAGAACATCCCCCCACAATGGCTCCAAACATGAGGGAAGGCACAAAGTCCAGTCCCCAACCCCAGTTCACCCATAGTCGGGCCCATTGAGGCCTCCACAGTTGCCTCTACGGAGGCCCGATGTTCCTGGCCGTTCTCGCCGGGTGATGTTGCTCCGGCGTCGGGAGAATCCTCGCAGCGGCTTGGGAACCCTGGAACGGCCACTTCCGTACTGGAGGCCGCGGCTTCCGAAGCCAACAAGGCCGCGCCGGTTGGAGCTCCACAACTGGCGATCTCGTCGCGAGATCCCAGGCTCCCGGTGTACAGTTCGGCGCCGCCGCCCGCGGCCGGCCGCTCCTCAGACCCGCAGCTCCAAGATGTTCCACTCGGCGGTCTTCAGCTCACCGGAGCTCCAGCGCGGCGACCCAGGCAAGGCATCGCCCGCTCCACGATAGCGCTCCAACGCTGTGCCGCTGCCGAAGCCGTGGTTCTGGGCAGTGCCCGACAGGAAACGCCGCTCCAGGCCCGCTGGTAGGCCACGAGGACGGGTCGAAGCTGCAGCCCGGAGAAAAGCTGCCTCTCCGACCAGGTAGGGACCCTGAAAAGTAGTTTCCCCCTCCCCCCCCCCCCCCCACCCCCCACCCCCCACATAAAAAAGTCTAGAACTCCAGAAACAAAAACACTTTAACTAACTAAAAATAAAAAAAAGATGAAAAGACAGACAGCTGCAGGCTGGGCAGCCGCGCACAGGTCAGCGCCCCCTTGCTTTGCCTCTCTCTCCATCCCTCCCCTTCATAGTTCTTCAACCAGTAATGTAAAATTGTTTTGTGTAGCAAGCGGTTTATTTAGTCAGTTAGCCACATTTATGGAGCATCATTTAATTTGGCTCGTGGACGTTGGCTCATCTTTACAATGCTTGATCATGTCCTTAGTGACACATATTAAATGTTTACACCCATGAACAGTCCAATCATTTTGTTTTACTGCCCGGAGACAATATCCTTTGGATGCTCATAGTAAACAGATATAAAATATTTTTAATTATTGCCATGCTGGGGGTGACGAACCATACCAAGTCTCCGTGGAAGCAGCGTTTCTATTTCCTGAAGGTTTCTCCACAGGAACAAAGTTAATCCAGCTGTGACTCCACACTGCTTTGAGGTACACTGTTCCTCTGTGTGCCCAGGACTTGACTGTGCCTTGCTTTCAACTGAGAGGAGTGTACACCCACTTACAACAGGGAAAGGGTTGATGGCAGCACGGTGGCTCAGCGGTAGAGTTGCTGCCTTACACCACCAGAGACCCGGGTTCAATCCTGACTACGGGTGCTGCCTGTACGGAGTTTGTACGTTCTCCCTGTGACCGTGTGGGTTTTCTCCAGGTGCTCTGGTTTCCTGCCACACTCCAAAGACGTATGGGTTTGTAGGTTGTGTGGGAAGGAACTGCAGATGCTGGTTTAAACTGAAGATAGACACAAAATGCTGGAGATAAGGAATGGATGATGTTTTGGGTCGAGAGGGTCTTGGGTACAATCCCTGTACTCTATCCTACACGCTAGGGACAATTTACAATGTTATCAAAGCCAATCACCCATTTCTTCTCTCCAGAGATGCTGTCTGCCCCGCTGAGTTACTCCAGCATTTTGTGTCTATCTCATGTTTGTAGGTTGATTGGCTTTGATAACATTGTAAATTGTCCCTAGTGTGTAGGATAGAGTACAGGGATTGTTGGTCAGCGTGGAGTCAGTGGGCCGAATTACCTGTTTCCCTGCTTTATCTCTAAATTAAACAAAGCTAAGTATATACCCACTTACAACAGGGAGGGATGTATACCCACTTACAACAGTGAGGTGTGTACATCCACTTACACCACAGAGATGTGTACATCCACTTACACCGCGGAGAAGTGTACATCCACTTACACCGCGGAGAAGTGTACAGCCACTTACAACAGGGAGGAGAATCCACCCACTTACACCGTGGAGAAGTTTGAGTGTGGCACGGTGGCGCAGCAGTAGAGTTGTTGCCTTTCAGCGCCCGAGACCCAGGTTCAATCCTAACTATGGGTTCCGTCCATACGGAGTTTGTATGTTCTCCCAGTGACTATGTGGGTTTACTGCGGGTGCTCCAGTTTCCACCCACACTCCAAAGACGTACTGGTTTGTAGGTTAAGTGGCTTCAGTAAAAATCGTAAATTATCCCTAGTGTGTAGGATAGTGTTAGTGTACGGGGTGGTCGTTGGTCAGCATGGACTCTGTGGCCAAAGAGTCTGTGTCCATGCTGTATCCCTAAAGTCTAAAGTATCACTTGATCCATGAAATAATAGAACAGAAGCTGTCATAGTCCTGAGCAAAAATCAAACTGCCGGAGAAACGCAATGGATTTGGCAGGGTCAGTGGATGGAAAGGACAGGCAGGATTTCAGGCTGTGACCCTTCTTCAGACTAGCCCTGTCTCCCATGACCCTGCCACCTTCTCCCTCCCAGATATTTAGTCAATGGTCCAGTCATTAATTGTCATATTTACCAAAAACAGAACAATGAAATTCTTATTTGGAGCAACAAAACCAGTTGGTAAACACAGTTCATCGATAGCATAATAAACAAAGAAAAATCATTAAATATACACTGTAAATGGATCGATTGTAATCATGTATTGTCTGTGGTGGAAGATTGCAACCTTCACGTGGTCCGCCCTGTTTCGACGAATGCAATCAACCCAGCGTGCACAATCAAATAAGATCAAATAGAACAAGTTGTCCTACAACTTTAGGCTGTGCACGCCATACACAAGAAGAAGAAGATGTAATGTCTTTCTGCTGACTGGTTAGCACACAAAGAAAAGCTTTTCACTGTACCTCGGTACACGTGACAATAAACTAAACTGATAATTGTTCTAAAAATAACAATACTAGTGTGACAAAATCTGGAAGTCATTAGTGCAGCCAAGACAGTTCATAGCTTAGATGATGTTTTACGGTGTTCAAGAGCCTGATGATTGTTGGGAAGAAGCTGCCCTTTGTACAGACTTGTCTTTCGTAACATAACAACTGCATCATATGATGCTCACTCACCTCCTCACCGTTCAGCTGGACCTTCTGCTTCTGAAAACAGTTTGTGAGGTTGTTCTACCTATTCCATCCTTGACTGTAATCAAAGCACCTTCCATCATTCAAGGTGGAAAATTCCAGCTCTCCGGTGACCAAGGTTCATGACTTGGTCTTTGACGGCATGTTCAGGAGTTTTGCTGATGCTGCCAGAACTTAGCTGTGTGGTGAGTGAGAAGAACGTTACTGGTGACAGGAAATGGCAATGGATGGCTGTGGGGAACAACAGAGCAACAGGCAACATTCAACCTGGAGAAGTAAAAGGTGGGCTCGAGAGACCGTGTAGCTGGTATTAACTACTGAAGGTGTAAGTGTATACATTTTTGAAAGATTCAGGAATTGAGGGCCATGGGGAACTGGCACTGAGGAGAGCTTGACACCAGCATAGATCAACATAGTGTTTCTATCATAAGTTCATAAATTCATAAGTTATAGGAGCAGAATTAGGCCATTCAGCCCATCAAGTCTACTCCGCCATTCATTCATGGCTGATCTCTCAACCCCATTCTCCTGTCTTCTCCCCATAACCCCTGACACCTGAACTGATCAAGTCCCTTCCAGCACATAAAATTAGTGGAGTTTGTTTCAAAATGAGTATTAAGTTCATAGAAGGGTCTCGACCCGAAACGTTGTCTATTTCCTTTGTTTCATAGATGCTGCCACCCGCTGAGTTTCTCCAGCATTTTTGTCTACCTTCGATTTTCCAGCATCTGCAGTTCCCTCTTAAACATTACGTTCATAAAGTATTCTTTGCATCCAATACATCTCATCCCTTATTGTTGGTGTTTATGGCAGATCATCGTCATGTAGGCTGCTTAATCTATTCAAGGACCTGACTGCCTAATTTAGTTAATATACTTTATCTTTAAACATTAGTGATTTTTTTGTAATATTAAAAATAATAAAACATTTACACTTTAGTTTTTTTTAACTTTTAGAAGTGCCAGTGTTGAACCATCACTCAAAAAGTACTGGATCAGCCTTAATCATCTTGGTGGTGCAGGCATTTGGGACTAGTGGCTTACTCCTGCTCCTATACCCCACACTGATCTCACAATCCTCCAGGGGGCATGGTGGCTCAGCTGTAGAGTTACTGCCCTGCAGGACCATAGACCCGGGTTCGATCCTGACCACGGGTGCTGTCTGCACGGAGTTTGTAGGTTTTCTCTGGGAGCTCCACTGTTCTCCCACACTCCAAATATGTACAGGTTTGTAGGCTAATTGGCTTTGGTAAAGATTATAAATTGTCCCTAGTGTGTTCGGATAGTGTTAGTGTGCATGGAATCACGGTTGGTTGGCACGGACTCGGTGGGCCGAAGAAACATAGTAAATAGGTGCAGGAGTAGGCCATTTGGCCCTTCGAGCCAACACCACCATTCAATATCATTATGACTGATCATCAAAAATCAGTACCCCGTTCTGGCTTTTTCCCCATATCCCTTGATTCCCTTAGCCCTAAGAGCTAAATCTAACTCTCTCTTGAAATCATCCAGTGAATCGGCCTCCACTGCCTTCTGTGGCAGAGGATTACGCAGATTCACAACTCTCTGGGTGAAAAAGGTTTTCCTCATCTCAGTTCTAAATGGCCTACCCCTTATTCTTAAACTGTTAACCCTGGATCTGGACTCCCCAGACATCGGGAATATTTTTCCTGCACCCACCCTGTCCACTCCTCTATGACTTTTTTAGCTTTCTTTCATCATACATCAGTCCCGCCATCCCGGGAATTAACCTGGTGAACCTACACTGCACTCCCTCAATAGCAATAATGTCCTTCCTCAAATTAGGAGACCAAAGTTGCACCTAATACTCCAGGTGTGGTCTTCCCAGGGCCCTGTACAACTGCAGTAAGACCGCCTTGCTCCTAAACTCAAATACTCTTGCAATGAAGGCCAACATGCCATTGGCTTTCTTCACTGCCTGCTGTACCTTCATGCTTACTTTCAGAGCCTGTTTCCACCCTGTATCTCCAAACAAACCAAACAATTTCCTTCTCGTGTGTGAATACAGATGTAAAGATTTTGTACACCATCTCCATTCTCCAACTCCCAGCATAAATTCCCTCTTTTATCCTTGAGTGGTTCCACATTGTCCCTGTGGAACAGCCTCTTGCCTGTGCCTCTGAGGTAGGATGTTGTCAACTCAATCCCCAACCCAGAGTCTTGCAGCACAATAATAGGGTGTAGCATCATCTTTCAGATGGGATTTTAAACATGGGGCCCAATTCCTCTCTCAGGTGAATGCACAATCAGCTGTGAATGTGAACTCAAGCCCCCTTATAAAAGAATCAGAACTGTGCCAGAATCTGCTCTTTTTTCGCATTCTTTGGTAAGTAACCAGGGCAAGACATTGAGCACTGATGGATTCCACAGGATAGTGTGTTGACCATGGTTACTTGGGCCTGGCGGCACAGTTAGTTTCCCGAAATAGACCAGGGCATCTACAAGCACAGATGAATGACTGGTCGTACATCTCCTCCTGGGCCTTCAGTAGGTCTTGCCTGGAATACCGCTGCATGGTTTCACCTTGTATCATGAATCACCTTTGGTTCCCCGAGGGCACAGCCACCATTCCCCGAGCCAAGGTTGGATTTGATGAGTTTCTGTGGTTTATTCAGTGGAGTGAAAGCACAAATTAGGATGAATTTCAAATACATTCTTCAGATAGTTTGGCATTTAGTACTCAAATCAAATGTTTGATTTATTTCTTTAGTGAAAGAGCCGAAGGCAAGTGTTAATTTGACTCAGGCATTCTTTAGTCTGCAACATTTTCATTCTTGAGGTCGTATTGCAATGTGCACATCACTAATCTTTTAGACTTTAGATTTTAGATAGTGTGGAAACAGGCCCATCGGCCCACAAAGTGCGTACGGACCAGCAAACATCCCGCACACTAGTTATATCCTACACACTAGGGACAACGTACAATTTACAGAAGCCAATTAACCTACAAACCTGTACGTCTTTGGGATGTGGGAGGAAACTGGAGCACCCGGAGAAAACCCACGCGGTCACGCGGAAAAGGCACAAACTCCGTACAGACTGCTCCTGTAGTCAAGATCGAACCCGGGCTCTGGCACTATAAGGTAGCAGCTCTACCACTGCACCACCGTACTGCCCCACTTCAATGTATATGGAGAAGGAGTGGCGATGGAGACATTCAGGACTGTGTTACGTGGAGTAATAGACGGACTCCTGTGCTGTTGAATTCCTGCTGCTAGTTTCTGCACAGTTTACATACTGAACATAAACCTTGTCCACAGGCACCACCGTCGGCCACAGATACAGTAACAGCGCCACCTGCTGCAAGGCAACACCACTACAATGTGTCCACCAAAGATACTAGAGGAGCTCCAACAGCACCTCCTTCTTGATATCAAACTGCCATTGATTATTGATGTTCTCCAGGCTGTCCTCCGTCCTTCTGCTTGGTGAATACTCGTTTAGGACCTTGCCTACATCATTTGACTACAAGCACAAATTCCCTCATTTATCCTTGAGTGATCCTATCGTCTCCTTGGTTACCCTCTTGTTTTAATGTATGTATACATTGTTAGTCTGTTTTGCCAGAGATATTTCAGGGTCTTTTTTGAATTCTTCCCGACTTGCTTTATAGTCCCTGAAGCCCCATCTTCCTAAACCTGACATATGCTTCCTTTTACTTTTTGACCAAATTTACAATTCCTTTGGTCACCCATTGTTCCCTTACCTTGATATCTTTATCCCTTCTCCTCACTGGAACTTGCCTGTCTGAACTTTGATCAGCTGGCCTTTAAACGACTCCCATATGTCAGAGGTAGACAAAAATGCTGGAGAAACTCAGCGCGTGAGGCAGCATCTATGGAGCGAAGGAAATAGGCAATGGTTCGGGTCGAGACCCTTGATGTAAACTTGCCCTATAGCAACTGTTCCCAATTTACTCTCCCTAGCTCCAGCCTAATAATAACATCTTCTGCTTTACTCCAAATTAGTAACTTTCCCCCAGGCCCACTCTTATCTCTATTCACAACAATCTTAAAACTTATGGAAGATAGGCACAAAATGCTGAATTCTTCAGAAGGATCTCGACCCGAAACGTCACCCATTCCTTCTCTCCAGAGATGCTGCCTGTCCCGCTGAGTTACTCCAGCATTTTGAGTCTATCTTAGATTTAAACCAGCATCTGAAGTTCTTTCCTACACTTAACAGTTATGGAGCTCTCTGCCCTAAAATGTTCTTCCACTGAAACACCAGTCACCTGGCCGGGCTTGTTTCCTGATAACAGGTCCAGTATGGTCTCTCCTTGAGTTGAACTATCAACATACTGTTTCAGGAAACACCTCACAAATTCAGACAAGTCTAAACCTTTTGCACTAAAGTAAGTCTAAGTTAATATTAGGGGAATTAAAGTCACCCAATACAACGATCCTGTTGCTGTTGCATCTTTCCATAAATTGGACTTTAGACTTTAGAGATACAGCGCGGAAACAAGCCCTTTGGCCCACCGAGTCTGCGCTGACCAGTGATCATCCCGTACACTAGCACTATCCTACACATTCAAATTTACAATTTTAGCGAATCCTATTAACCTACAAATCTGCACGTCTTTGGTGAGTGGGAGGTAACCGGAGTACCCGGAGTACCCGGAGAAACCCCACTTTGGCGGCAAAAACAAGGGGGCAGATTATTATCTCAATGGGGTTAGGTTAGGTAAGGGGGAGGTGCAGCGAGACCTGGGCGTCCTTGTACACCGGTCACTGAAAGTTGGCTTACAGATACAGCAGGCAGTGAAGAAAGCTAATGGAATGTTGGCCTTCATAACAAGAGGATTTCAGTATAGGAGTAAAGAGGTTCTTCTGCAGTTGTATAGGGCTCTGGTAAGACCACATCTGGAGTATTGTGTACCGTTTTGGTCTCCTAATTTGAGGAAGGACATCCTTGTGATTGAGGCAGTGCAGCGTAGGTTCACAAGATTGATCCCTGGGATGGCGGGACTGCCATATGAGGAAAGATTGAAAAGACTAGGCTTGTATTCACTGGAGTTTAGAAGGATGAGGGGATATCTTATAGAAACATATAAAATTATAAAAGGACTGGACAAGCTAGATGCAGGAAAAATGTTCCATATGTTGGGCGAGTCCAGAACCAGGGGCCACAGTCTTACAATAAAGGGGAGGTCATTTAAGACTGAGGTGAGAAAAAACTTTTTCACCCAGAGAGTTGTAAATTTATGGAATTCCCTGCCACAGAGGACAGTGGAGGCCAAGTCACTGGATGGATTTAAGAGAGAGTTAGGTAGAGCTCTAGGGGCTAGTGGAGTCAAGGGATATGGGGAGAAGGCAGGCACGAGTTATTGATAGGGGACGATCAGCCATGATCACAATGAATGGTGGTGCTGGCTCGAAGGGCCAAATGGCCTCCTCCTGCACCTATTTTCTATGTTTCTATGTGGTCACAGGGGAATGTACAAACAGCACCTCAGATTTTGCTTGGGCAGTTTACAATCTAGTGGTATAAATACTGATTTCTCTCATTTTAAGTAACCTATACCCAAAGGCAAACTCCACACAGACAGCAGCGGAGGTCTGGATTGAACCCGTATCACTGGTGCTGTGAGGCAGCACCACTACGAGCTCTGCCACAGTCTGTAGACATGTTTAACCTGGTCAAGGGGAATGAAACAGAATGGATAGTGGTTCAGTTGCCCGATAAGAGCTGGGAAGAAACTGTCCCAGATTCAGCAACAGTTTCCTCCCAGCTGTTATCAGACAACTGAACCACTCTATCAACAACCATAGAGATCATTGGAGACCCTGGGTACTATCTTTAATCGGACTTCACTGGACCTTATCTTGCACTAAACGTTATTCCCTTTATCATGTATCTATACACTGTAAATGGCTTGATTGTAATCCTGTATTGTCTTTCTGCTGACTGGGTAGCAGTCACTGTACTGTATCTCACTGTACCTCGGTACACATGACAATAAACTAAACTAAATAGGAAAGTCAGCGTCCAATCTGATTATGTAAGTCTTGTCGTTATGGGATTGGGAGGGAAACGACCGGGAATATCTCCCCCTGTAACTGCAATCACTCTGCACATTAGAAAGATGCCCTTAAATGCAGACACACATAATTGCATCTGTTTAAAGTGCTGTTAAAGGGCAATCAGGTTGAATTTCCTGGCGTGCTTCGCTCCTGCTGGTTGGGTTAAAGGACCCATGATACCAAGTGATCTCCTTCACAATTGCTTTAGCAGCAGAGGCTGAAAGCCTGAGCAGCCAGCTGAGTGAGGGGAACCCTTCCCTGGGGAATCCCCCTCTGGAATAAGCCCACTGTAGGTCAGGTGCACCACACATTGCCATCTCCCCGAAGACCCCTTGGACTTTTCAGGACCGTTTTAAAAAGAGCAAAAGGGTTGAACAAACTCGGGATTTATAAACTGCGACTGGATCTGCGGTGGGTCTAAATGAACTGTTAAAGTGATGGCTTAAGGAGACACAGTGGGAACGTTAAGCAAATTCACAAAGTGTTGTGCAGACTGTCTGTGAGAGCCAGAGGCCGGGGCGGGGGGGGGGAGGGGGGGAGGGGGAGTCTGTGGGAAATGTCTCAAGAGCAGGTGCTGTTTGAGCGTGTCAGAATGTGTAACCACAGGAGACCGGGAATGGAAATGTACTGCAAAGCCTTGTGTTGTCAGCATGAAGGAAAGGCAGCAGACAGCGTCAGGACCAGTCCCCAAGGAGTTAGATGGGTTACCCACCGGAGAAGAGGCCGTTCTGAGTTTCACGTTACTCCTCTAGTTATGTATGTACTGATCTCCACCTGTAGTCATAACTTGGAGACAGGTCCTCCAGCCCACCAAATCCATCAAGCTCCCATATACACTGATGCTAGGCTAATCCCACTTGATTCTCCAACATCTCCCCCCAGATTCTACCACCCACACACTCACTGCAACAAGGATAACTCTGCACAGACTTGCTGCAGGTAAAACCTCACGAGAAGAAACAGGATCGCACAGCTTCATAAAGTCAATGTGAGACACGAGGAAGTACCGATGCTGTGTGGAGTTTGCACGTTCTCCCTGTAACTGGGTACGGCTTTTGCCATGTGCTCCGGTTTCCTCTCACAATCCGAAGACCTGCGGCTTTGCAGGTTATTTGGACTCTGTGAAATTGTCCCTAACGTGTGGGGAGTGGACATGAAAGTGGGGATGATGTAGAATTGGTGTGTGAATGATTTATTGTTAGCATGGACTTGGTGGGCTGAATGGCCTGTTTCTTTGTTGTATCTCTTAAGTAAACTAAAACCAAACTAAAGCACAAAGTGCTGGGGGTACTCAGCAGGTCAGGTAGCATCTGTGGAGGGAATGAAGAGGCAACATTTTTGGACTGAAGAAGGGTCCTGACCCGAAACGTTGCCTGTCCAACCCGTCCACAGATGCTGCATGACCTGCTAAGTTCCTCCTGTACTCTATGTTTTGGATCAAGAACAAACCTTTGACCCAGTGTGTCCTTCCCCGTCCTTCACTCGGGACAATATACCAACCCGTACGTCTTTGGGGTGTGGGATGACACTGGAGCAACCAAAGAAAATCCATGCGATCGCAGGGAGAAAGTGAAGACCCTACAGAGACAGCGCTGGTGAACAGGATTGAAACTGGGTCATTGTAACCGTGAAACCAATTGATGAACTGTAGATGCTTGTTTAGACTGAAGATAGACACAAAATGCTGGAGTAACTCAGTAGGACAGGCAGCATCTCTGGAAAGGGAAACGAGAGATATACTGCAGACGATGATGTAGAGAGATATAAAACTACAGCTAACAATGTAGTTTCTGTTTCCTTTATCATTGTTACAATTTTGCATTTCATTCATCCATTTGTTCTATCTCTCTGCATCATCGTCAATATCTCTCATTTTTCCTTTCCCGTGGCTTTCAGTCTGAAGAAGGGTCTCGACCCGAAACGTCACCCAATCCTTCTCTCCAGAGATGTTGCCTGGCCCGCTGAGTTACTCCAGCTTTTTGTGTCTATCTTCTGATTAAAAATGTTATTCTTTGCGCTGTATTTCACTTCCAGCATCTTAAGGGATAAGGAAAGAACAAACACTCACAAATCTCCAAAAGCGCTCATATGCTGGGCCAGAATCTTGACAAGAAACCTCCTGCGACTGGTAGCTTTTGAATTGGCGACGTATATATCTTATCCACTGTGGGGAGAGTCTGATCCGCAACCCTTACATCCCTTATAGAAAACTGACTTTGTGGGTTGCAATGAGACTGACATAGAAATCCCTGGACCATGTCACTTCCTTCAGGCTGTGTGTCACACCTTCAAGAAACATTATCAATACTTTCACCACTGTTGCGCAGTGGTAGAGTTGTGTCCCTCAACAAAACTAAAACTAAAACTGCTCCTTCATCAGAGCTTCATTGTGTAATGAGTCTCGACCTACTGCACTGAGGGACGGCTGCACTATTTTCAGGGTGTGCAGAAATTACTTCCTGCAGCAGAACCATCTCCGGCACGATGCAAAGAAATGTCATTTAAAACCCAAACATATCCCTGGGTCATCCTCTTAATCAAAATCGTTCCAGCCTTTTCTTGCCCTGAGGCATAGGTGGAGGCTCAGGACAAATACGATGACAGTAAAACTCTGGTGAATCACCCCAGTGCACTCAAACTGGACTGGGCACAATTAGAGGCCTGTCTCTGTGTCACTGAAAGGGGATCATTCTACCCTGGCCACTGGCTGTTATGACTGGTGTGTCAATCCCCTGTCAGGTAGGTCCTTGTTCCCAGAGGCCAACAACCCACTCACTGCACCCACCCCCTTCCGTGCTGGCCCTCAGCTTCACCCTTTACATCTTCAAACCATATCCCAACTCATCCCCTCCCACACAACCTCTCCCTCATCCCCCTCTCCTCCTGGAACAAGCATAGGCCTGAATAGTCCATGCAGCATCTGAGGGCATGATCCACAACGGTTGGTTTCTGCCTTTTTGCTCTCAGGAAGGTTGATCTGATGTCTACGATCGTAACCATGGATACAGGTGTTGCCAAGGCTGTCTGGGTGGGTGCCATCATTCCATTGAGCTTCTGTTCAAAGCGAGCATAAAAGACATTGAAGATAGACATAGAATACTGGAGTATCTCAGCGGGCCAGGCAGCATCTTTGGTGAAACGGAATAGGTGACATTTCGAGTCAGAATCCTCCTTCAGATCCGCTGAGTTAGTCCAGCATTTTGTGCCTGTCTTCAGTATAAACGAGCATCTGCAGTTCCTTCCTACACATAGAAGGCATTGAGCTTGTCAAGAAGGAGTTCTCCCTGTGACCACGTGGGTTTTCTCCGGGTGCTCCTGTTTCCTCCCACATTAGAAAGACGTACAGGTTTGTAGGTTAATTGGCTTTGGCAAAATTGTAAAATTATCCCTAGTGTGCTAGTGTGTAGGATAATGGATCAGGTCACTGGTCAGCATGGACTCAGTGGGCCAAAGGACCTGTTGCCGCGGTGTATCTCTAAACTAAAGGACGAATGTAATGTTGCAGCAATTCTGCCTGACTTCATTCTGTAGCCTACACGTTGCACACAAGTCTTACACAGTCGATGGGTGTCTGTGTGGATAGTCTGGGACTCTTGGGTTGGAATTCTCTTGCTCATGATTCTCTCTCCACAGTGCTGCTTGACATGCTGTGTGTTTCCTGTACTCTCTGATTTTATTCCACATTGCCAGTATCTGCCGGTTCTACATTTTCATCCAGCTTTCGACGTGCTAACCTGAATCACATTACCACCACCTCCCTCCCTCCCCCAATGCTGATACTCTGCTTTCACCAGCTGCACCTTACCCCTCCACTCATCATGTTTCTCCACAACCTCAAAAAGGATCAGGTGACCTGATCCAGCCCTAAATCCTGACCCAAAATATGGTGTCCACCTGAGTTCAGGTTGCAACTCCTCCCCAACTCACCCCAAGCCTCAATGAACCACTCTCCACGATGAATGTTATGCTTATTTTCCTCTGTCATCTTTGCGATGGTGGAGTTAATGAAGGGAAGGATTGAATGAATGAATGAATGAATGAATGAATGAATGAATGAATGAATGAATGAATGAATGAATGAATGAATGAATGAATGAATGAATGAATGAATGATTGAATGAAAACTTTATTGTCATTCAGATATACACCTAGACACAGTGCACCTTGAACGAAATTTCGTTGCATTTGACTCTCCAATCAGGTAAATAGTAAAAGTAAAAGTGCTAGGTGCGTCCATAAAAATGCCTCATGTGCAGGGTTCTGTAAAATAAATATATATAAAAAGTTTTAAAAAAGTGTCGATATTTAAAAAGTTCTAGCCTCGGTTTTGTTGATTGTTCAGTAATCTTATGGCCTGGGGGATGAAGCTGTTGCCGAACCTGGTTGTCCCGCTGAGAGCACATTTATATGGTCAGGGCCTGCGGGTTCCTCTCACCGTTTTGTCCACCGTGCATCTTAACATATCTCTGCCAAGCTTTGAGTTTGAGTTTGAGTTCAGTTTATTGTCACATGTACTGAGGTACAGGTTAGCTTTTGTTGTGTGCTAACCAGTCAGCAGAAAGACAATACCTGATTGCCATCGATCCAGCTACAATGCAGTTCCATGATAAAGGGAATAACGTGAATAATGTTTCACGCAAGAAAAAGCTTAGTTTAGTTTAGTTTAGTTTAGAAATAAGCACGGAAACAGGCTTTTCGGCTCACCAAGTATGCACCGATCAGTAATCCCGTACACTAGCACCATCCTACACACTAGGGATCATTTATAATCTTTACCAAAGCCATTTAATCTACAAACCTACAATGTTAAGTGAAGTCCGATCAAAGATAGTCCAAGGGTCTCCAATGAGGTGGGTGGTTGCTCAAGACCGCTCTCTAGTTATTGGTAGGATGGTTCAGTTGACGGGAGACATAGAAGAGGGAGTGACTGGGGCAAGACTCGTCCTTGATTATGCTGCAGGCCTTGCCAAGGCAGCGTGAGGTATAAATGCAGTCAATGGAAGGGAGGTTGGTTTTGTGTGATGGTCTGGGCTACGTCCACATTTCTCTGCAATTTCTTGCGCTCTTGGATGGAGCTGTTCCCAAACCATGCTGTGATGCACCCCAATAAAATGCTTTCTATGGTGCATCAGTAGAAGTTGGTGAGAGCTGTTGGGGACAAGCCAAACTGGGTGAAAGCCCAGCTCAACACCAGCTTCACCATCCTTTTGGGACAGAATTTCTCTGGTCCTGTTTGTTTGACATTTGGGGCAGTACAGTAATGAAAAAGTAGAGTTGCTGCTTTAAAGTGCCAGAGATCCGGTTTTGATCCCGACTACTGTTGCTGTCTGTACAGAGTTTGTACATTCTCCCCATGACCTGTGTGGGTTTTCCCCGAGAGCTCCGGTTTCCTCCCGCATTCCAAAGATGTACAGGGTTGTTGGTAAACGTGTAAATTGTCCTTAATGTGTGCAGGATAGTGTTGATGTGCAGGGATCGCTGGTCTCGGTGGGCCAAAGGGGCTGTATCTCTAATCTATCTCTAAACCAAACTAAACTGTTTAGCCCCCCCATGTCTTGTCTGAAGGAGCTCTTGTACAGCCAAAATGCTGCAGGAAATAACATTTTTCTTCCTTGTTCTATTGCACCTTGAGATACACTAAAATGCGTTACAATTAGGAAATGGGTGGTTCCGTCTGAATCCAAGCAAATTGATCTTATTTGATGCACGAGTTCAAACACAGTTATTTTAGGATTAGTAACATGTTATGAAGGGATAATGATAAGTTTCAATGATGGTGAATTATCTCCTGCTGATATTTCTGGTCTTTCATGTTGGAGATCATTGTTATGGTCCCCGCCTCTCTACATGCCTCTACCAGTATCTCTATCTTCGTGTAGGTTTCTGTTCTCTGCAGTTAGGAGATGATTAAATCATCATTTCTACATCTTAATAAAAGGGATATAAGGTGCAAAATACAGCAGTGAAAGCAAGGCTTGCTATAATTAAAGGAAGGATTGAACAGAGGAGATTGTAATAAGAAGGTTGTTCAGGGGATTAACCCCTACACTTTAAGTCTGTACTCCCTGAAAAAGGAATCTACAGGCCGACTCAATCCCCTTCATGCATCTTTAAATAGACAATGGTTTTGATGTCCCAAGTGCTAAGTAGATACAGATTCTCCCCATCGATGAATGGGCATGCAGCAAGCAGTCCGACACTATCTGAGCAATGTGGAACTGGGTGACATTACAGAGGTGGAGTATCTCTGGTGGTGTAACTGAGGGGAACCACATCAAGATGTGAAAGGACAGGGCCAGTTAGAGTCATAGAGTCATAGAATCTTACAGCATGGAAACAGGCCCTTCGGCCCACTTGGTCACATACAATACAATACAATACAATACAATACAATTCAATTTATTGTCATTTGGACCCCTTGAGGTCCAAACGAAATGCCGTTTCTGCAGCCATACATTACAAACAAATAGACCCAAGACACAACATAATTTACATAAACATCCATCACATTGGCCAACATGTCCCATCTACACTAGTCCCACCTGCCGGCGTTTGGCCCATATCCTTCTAAACCTAAACCTGTCCTATCCATGTACCAGTGATAGCACGTGCCTCAACTACCTTCTCTGGCAGCTCATTCCAGACACCCATGCACCCACCCATTGTGTAAAACAGGTTCCTATTAAATCTTTCTCCACTCACCTCAAACCTATGGCCTCTGGTTCTTGATTCCCGTACTGGTTACTGTCCTACGGGCAAGAGTGAAACCATCCTGGGTAGTCTGACTTAACCAAGTAAGGAGCAGCAGTAGTGGTGGAGAATGTGTCAATTGTGTGCAAGGCTAGTCATGGTCAAAGGTTGAAGAGGGATAATTCACATGGCCACATTTAATGTCACTTTGGTTATTGATTAGGGCATTTCCACTCTGCAGCAGAACTGGAGGCCTGATTTGAAAGCGTTAAGTGTAGAACTGTGAGAATGAGGAAGGGATGTAGAAAGGTCCCGACCCAAAACATTGCCTATCAATATCTTCCAGAGATGCTGCCTGACCCGCTGAGTTATTCCAGCATTGTTTTTATTGTAAACTAGCATCTGCAGTTCCTTGTGTCTCCAAAAGATTAGAGATATAGCGTGGGGACTGGCCCTTCGTCCATTGTCCATGCCGACCAGCGATCATCCCATACACTAGTTCAATCCTATACACTAGGGACAATTTACAGATTATCCTACAAAACTGCACGTCTTTGGAATGAGGAAGGAAACTGGAGCACCCGGAGAAAACCCACACATTCACAGGGGGAATGTGCAAACTCCGTACAGACAGCACCCACAGTCAGGATTGAACCTGGGTCTCTGGCAGTGTGAGGCAGCAATTCCTCCACTGCGCCACTATGCCGCCTGATGTTTCATATAAGTTTGGTTGGGGAGAGGGGGTGGCTGGCTAGTTGGGGCACTCACTGTGCATGGCATATTGATGGTGTGGAAGTCAAGGGGTGCAATTTTTGTCAAGTTTAATCCTTACCCAAGTGACACAAGAAACTGCAGGTGCTGGAATCTTGAGCAAAACACAAATCGCTGGAGGAACTCAGTGGATCAGGCAGCAAGTTCAGGTTCAAGTTCAAGTTCGTTTATTGTCATGTGTCCCTGATAGGACAATGAAATTCTTGCTTTGCTTCAGCACACAGAACATAATAGGCATTTACTACAAAACACATGAATAAATAAACTGATAAAGTGCAAATAACAAATAATGGGTTATTAATGTTCAGAATTTTGGCCGAGCCAGGTTTAATAGCCTGATGGCTGTGGGGAAGTAGCTATTCCTGAACCTGGTTGTTGCAGTCTTCAGGCTCCTGTACCTTCTACCTGAAGGTAGCAGGGAGATGAGTGTTTGGCCAGGATGGTGTGGGTCTTTGATGATACTGCCAGCCTTTTTGAGGCAGCGACTGCGATAAATCCCCTCGATGGAAGGAAGGTCAGAGCCGATGATGGGCTGGGCAGTGTTTACTGCTTTTTGTAGTCTCTTCCTCTCCAGGGCGCTCAAGTTGCCGAACCAAGCCACGATGCAACCGGTCAGCATCTGCAGAGGGAATGGATGGATGATGTTTCAGGCAGGGTTCCTTCTTCAGATTTATGTCCATTCCCTCCACTGCTGAGTCCGCCCTGCACTCTTCATTTATTCCTAAGCCTCGTTTGTTCCATAGTTTCAGTCCCTCCAACTCTGCGGTTTCCACTGCAATGCAGCAAACTGACTCAACTTGCTAAATGATTAAGATAATTAAAGGGTTTAAAGGTTGTTATCAATCCAATAGTAATCATCTGAACATCATCCACAGGCTATATTATCACTGGAAGAGAAGATTCTGCTGACGTCAAACCACAATATACATCAGTGACACATGGCGTGTTGCAACAATGAAATGCTTTTAGATGAATTGATCGTACGGAAGTCTGAATGAAAGTACGAAGGTGCCAAAGGTATATCTCTAACACAAGTTGAACTGTAATTGCACTGTGTAATGTACTGAGCTTTGACGCATCATTGACTTTGCAGAATGGTGTTTGGTTAGAATCAGATTATATAAACTAATCTCTGTCAATGTGTCAAATTAGAATTACATTTTACATTTATTCATCTGTATTCACAAGCTTTGATGAAAAGCTTCTCTCTTACCTGGACTTCTGGCTACTTTGCTAACTAGACCTGGGAACCTATGAGTTGTAAGTGATTAATTGGCACAAGCATGCAACAATTCTCCAACAGTGGACCCTGAAAGGCCAATCTCTCCCTCTCAGTTCTGAATAGTATTTAAAATTAAACCTGAATATGCAGCGACACAGTGCTGCAGTGGTAGAGCTGTTGCCTTACAGTGCCAGAGACCTGGGTTTGATCCTGACTATGGGTGTTATCTGTACGGAGTTTGTACGTTCTGCCCGAGACCTCGTAGGTTTTGTCCGGATGCTCCGGTTTCCTCCCACACTCCAATGACGTACAGGTTTGTACGTTAATTTGGCTGTGTTAAAATTGTAAATTGTCCCTGGTGTGTAGGATAGTGTTAATGCAGTGCGGACTCGGTGGGCAGAAGGTCCGGTTTCCACACTGTACCCCTAAACTAAACTAAACAAAACTATGTTCAATGAGTCAATGTTTCATACTAACAGACAGTTTAGGATTAGGAGGAGGCTACTTGGTCCCTCGAGCCTATTCTACTATTTGATCAGGTCATGGTTAATCTGATTAAGGTCTTTGCATTCCCACACAACCTCTATGCATATCAAGAATCTATCAACCTTGCCTTAATCATGCTAAACGACTGCTTCCACATAGCATTGATGAAAAAGATTCCAAAGATTCAAGGTCTCTGAAGGGGATAAATGTGGTCTCATCTCTGCCCCTCTTCATTCTAGATTCTCCCCCAAGAGGAAACACCCTCTCCACATCCACTCTGTCAAACCCCCTCAGGATCTTGAAAATCCAAACCTGCTGATATTGGTCTTCCATCACTCCATTAGTGACAGTCCACGGCCAGGCACTGCCTGGACATTTCCTGCTCCCCTCCTTCTCCTTGATTACCACCCTTGTCCATGCAACCGCAGGAGAGGCAGCATCTCGTCCATTCCCACCGTCCAGGGACACAAGCATTCTTCCGAGATGAAGCAGCGATTCACTTGTGCTTCCTCCAATCTATTGCATTGCATTGTGTTCACAGTGTGACATCGCCTACGGTGAAGGAACCAGTGTCCTGGGTTGGATTGCACCTGGGCCTGGCCAAGCTGGCCATCCGCGAGTCACGGAGCCAGACAGACGAGGGCTCCACCCGAGCCAGCTGCCTGCCCCTTTTCCAGGGTTATGTCCATGCCAGGGTGGTACTAGAGAGGGACTACGAGCTGGCACCCTGGGGGATATCCAGGACCCCTGGGCACCACTGGGAGTGGAATGTTTCCTTAACAAGGATTGTGAAATAGTTATTTAAGAATATTGGTTTTACTTGTATTACGGTGATGGGTTTGTTGGTATTGTTTTGTATTGTATATATTATTCTTGTAATAATTGATCATATTAATTTTTGGTAAAAAAAACCAGTGAAGGAACCAAACACAGATTGGCTGATCACTTTGCACAACACCAACGTTCAGTCTGCAAGGGGTAACCCTGAGTCTCCTGTTGCTCCCTATTTTAATTCACCATCCCACTCCCACTCTGATCTTTCACCCTGTGGGCTCCTGCAACGTTACAATGAGGACAAGTGCGAGCCCAAGGAACAGCATCATCCAAATTCCTCAACATTTGGTCCATCGTTGTATTAGAACCGGCCATTGCTTCATTACAGCGTGGACACAGGCCCTGTGGCACAACTTGCCCGCTCCATCCAACATGTCCCAACAGCATCACTTCAGTAATTGTAAGTCAGTTACTTCAGGCTATTTCAACAAATACAGTAAAGAATGCAACCAATGCAGGGAAGTAGCAAGAAAATATATTGCAAATTGTATTTTGTCACGTTAAATGTAACTCCGTTATAACTGTGCTTTCCACGTAGATTGTAACCCCCATTTTAACAAGGCAACGTACTGACATTGCTTATTTGAAATGTAATTTAATTATGACCATATAACAGAAAATTAAAATCAAAGACATAGCTGTCACTTATGACTATGTAATATTAGGGTGGCAGTAGAGATGCTGCCTTACAGCGCCAGAGACCCGTGTTCAATCCTGAATACTGGTGCTGTCTGCATAGAGTTTGCATGTTCTCTCCGTGACCGTGTGGGTTTTCTCCGAGATCTTCGATTTCCTCCAACACTCCAAAGTCGTACAGGTTTGTTGGATAATAGCTTGGTATAAGTGTGAATTGTCCTTTTTGTGTGTAGGATAGTGTTAATGTGTTGGGATCGCTGGTTGGCGCAGGCTCGGTGGGCCGAAGGTCGTGTTTCCACGCTGCATCTAACTAAAAAAAGCTAAAATATGCTGCCAAACAGGAGGGGCAGTCAGGTTGCATGGACCTGGGAAGGAGGCAATGCGTAATGTGTAATTAGCGAGGAGGCAGCTGGAATGAAAGTTGATCACAGCTAGTGGAGTATTAAGGGCCTGTCCCACTTTGCCATTTTATGGGCGACGACGGCTGTCAGTGACTGACACCCGATGTCGTCTGAAAACCGTCAAGTAGTGCGGCACAGCTGTGTCAAGGTGCGTCACACCGCGTCACCATGCGTCGCCAATTTCCACGCGTCGCCATGGGACAGGGTGCGTCACCGTGCGTCACCATTGGACACCATGCGACAGCATACGGCAGCGTAGGATAGCGACTGTGATGTCACCGCCGTCAAACGGTGTCAATGTATGTCCACCCGCAACACGATACGGCAAGATAAGACAGGTTGCGTCATCTAGGGCTCGTGACGTCATTTGATTAACCAGCTTCCCTATAAAAGGGGACGCGCCGTGACGCATCTTGACGCATCATGACGCACAACGATGTACGGGTGACGCGTGTGGATGCGTGGTGATGCAAAATAAATTAGCATAGGCAATGATCGTGCGTCACCATGCGTCACCACGTGTCACACGTACGTCATCGTGCAAAAGGGCGCACGACATGATAAGACACGCATGTTGCCCAAGTGGGACAGGCCCTTTACCTTATTGGTGTGATCTTGTGGGTCATGGGGGCAGCTGGAGTCAGGGAAGGGTGACATGGTGAGTCACCAGAAGTCATGCTTCATTAGATTGGCTCCAGAGTCAATCCACGTCTGTGAGCATTCAGGGTTCAATCCAGAGTGAATCGGGATAGAGTATCTCTCTGTGGTAGATACCACAGTATGAGGAATTTGCTGTTTATTAAACCCCGAGACTCCACATTTTCCCAGCCAGGGGTAGTTCAATCCCACCCATTGACAGCATGGATAGGCAAGGGAAAACTCCAGTCCCACTACATCAGCCTCTGGAACTCTCTAATAAGACAGTCTCTAAGAGAACTCCCTAATAATAAAACATCTCAATTTCTCTGTCACTTCCCTCGAAATATAATAAAAATACCAATCTGCTTTTTTTGATCAGGCTTTTCATCACCTGCTCTAATATTCTATTATGTGGTTCAGTCTCAAATTCAGTTTGATAAAGCTCCTGCAGAGTGCCTTGGGACATTTTACGATGCTAAAGGTGCTTTGTAAAGGCGTGATGTAGTCAGTGTACAAAGCTGTCTGCACTATTTCCATAAAGAATCACTATCTCCAAAAAACTTCCTCCTATCTCCGTTCAAGTCTACGAAGAGAGGGAGTATCAGATTAGATGCCATTAAGATTAACATCCTGTCATCATGTTGTCTATGAATTGACTTCAACCAAGGTTAAAAGCTTAACATGTTAGTTATACTTCAGACAAAGGGATAAATAATTTATTTTGTCCAATTTTGCATTCTTGAAAGGTGTTGTGTTAAGGATAAGAAGTAAAAACTTCCCCATCAAGGCCCCTGGATCGGGTATCAAGCAATCACAACACAGTTGGTACTGACTCATCTGCAGCCTGACACTACTACATTGTACAGTCTAAAGGGCCTGTCCCACCTTCACGACCTAATTCACGACCTCTGCCCTTGACTCGTACTCGCAGCATGGTCGTCACGAGGTCATAGGAGGTCGTAGCAGGCCGTGATGCTAGTCGTAGGTACTCGTGGCATCAAGTAGGCCGGGGCGTTTTTCTAGCATGATGACAAATGTCCACGAGTAAAAAAGGTCGTGAATTAGGTCATGAAAGTGGGACAGGCCCTTTAGCCTCCTGAAGGATATAAATGCATTGGAAGCAGCTTGGAGAGGATTTACTGCACAAATACCTGGAATGGGAAGGTTGTCTTCTGCGGCAAGATGGATAGGCCTGGCTTTTATCCTCTGTTAAACGGACACAAAGTGCTAGTACCACAGCATGTCCGGCAATATCTCTGGGGAACATGGATAGGTGACGTTTTGGGTGGAGGCCCTCCCTCGACTTGAAAGGGTCCCAACACAAAATGTCACATCCATGTTCGCCAGAGATGCTGTCTGAAGAAGGGTTTCGGCCCGAAACGTTGCCTATTTCCTTCATGTTGCCTAGATGCTGCTGCACCCGCTGAGTTTCTCCAGCATTTTTGTGTACCTGCTGTCTGACTTGCTGAGTTACTCCAGCACTATGTGTCCTTTTGTTGTAAACCAGCATCTGCAGTTCCTTGTTTCATCTTATATCCTCAGTAGTTTAATAAGACTACTTGACTTGATCAAAATATACGATATCTCAGGATAAGAATAGAAAATGCTGGAAACACTGTACAGGTCATGCAGCCTCTGTGGGGAGAGAAATAATGAATGTTTTGGGACAGAGACCTTGAGTCAGAACTCAGTTATGTTTAATTTAGTTTAGTTTAGAGACATGGCATGAAAACAGGCCCTTCGACTTGTCTACGACTATGACTATTTCATCACAGGAAATGTATGCACTTGAGAGCTTTAAAGAATGTAGATAATGCTGTATCACTGGTGAAATGTTGCCTTAAGGAGGATAAAAGCCTCAAGGGAAGCTACCATCTACAAACACACTAGACGATGCTGATTCCAGCTGATGAGCCATTCAGGCATGTGGTGAGTGAGGCAAGGATGTGTCACTGTGATGGTGCGGGCAGAGTGGACTAACTGGGCAGCTCTCTGCATCTCCCTCTCCTCACTGCCGTACCCTTGTCACCCATGCATTCACTGCCAAGAGCCAAGCTGTGGAATTCCCTCTGTACACCACTTTACCTCTTGTCCCTCGTTTCTTTCAGGCTACCTTTTTGTCCAATATTTGATCACAAGAAAGCTTCTTGTATCACAGAACTTTATAAATACAGGAGGAAGGGGAGAGGAGGGGAGAAATTAGTATGCGTCCATGTGGGGCATAGGGAAGATCGCTGGTCGGCGCAGACTCAACGGGCCGAAGGGCAGGTCTCTATGCTTATCCGTAAAGTCTAAACTCAATGGAATAAACTCAAGGTAGCATCTCTGGAGTAACATGGATACGTGACATTTCAGATTTGGATCCTTGAGACTGATTGTAGAAGCATCCCGACCCGAAACGTCACGTATACGTGCTATTTTAGAGATGCTGCCTGGCCCATTGTGTTATTCCAGCACTTTGTGTCCCTGTTTTGTGCTGAGCGCAGGTGTTTATGAAGACCACCTGCCTTACCAGGCTGTGCATAATCACCATGTAAGCATTGTAGCACCATACTGTTTAATAAAGAGGCAGTATTCTGGTTGCAAGCTGTGCGTAGCATCCCAGGAAGCAAGTATGACCACAAACCACCTTTGCAAGTTTTAGAAGAGGAGAGAGGGGCTCGTTCAAAAGGGCTGCAGCAGAACTTGGTACAAACAGCCATCCCTATAGACTCCACCAGCTGGATTACAAATCCCAACTGGCCCATTCCTGCATTGGACACCCTGTGCCAAGGAGACAGGAAGCAAGCAGTTTCCAGAAATCAGCACTCCTTGCTGTCAAGTTCAGTGTTGATTTGCCAAGAATTCCTGTCTATGGCCAACTGCTGTCTCAGCTTTAATGGTTGCTAGCACTTGATGTATCATGTTAACTGCCTGAATCGCTGTCTGAGAAACAAGTTTGGAGCTATCAATCAGTCCCTCCCAGTGTGAGAGTTGCCCGGGGCTAGTGGCCTAAGCGCCTCCCTCCTCTTATCTCCCTGTCTGTCTCCATTTCTGTCATGCTTTTGTTGACTCTTTAATGTCCGTCTTGCATTTATTCTTGAGTTTTACAGCTCTTGCTCATTTCCTCTCGTTGCCCCCACCTCCCCTCCACCTTCCGATCCCTATAGTATTTTAGGAAGATGGGAGGAAGAAGGGGAATAAGCAGTGTAGAATCCGGAGTGGTGATCATTTAAAAACATCTGAACATGATCAGCAGAATAATTCATAAATTCATAAGTTCTGGGAGCAGAATTAGGCCATTCGGCCATTCAAGTCTACTACACCATTCAATCATGCCTGATCTATCTTTCCCTCTGAACCTCATCCCCATGCCTTCTCCCCATAACCCCCGACACCTGTACTAATCAATAATCTATTAATCTCTGCATTGGAAATAACCATTGACTTGGCCTCCACAGCCTTCTGTGGTCATGATTTCCACAGATTCACCACCCTCTGGCTAAAGAAATTCCTCCTCATCTCTTTTCCAAAGGTAGACAGTTTATTATTTTATTATATATACAATTTTCACTGTCACAGTGAAGTTGAACGTAATCTGAGAGCTTGTTTCTCTGCTGTGTGACGCTGTGACCATGAAGAACTTGGACGTCCATCAGGCACTTTCCTTGTCCTCAAGATTCTTCTTCAGACAACGTTTCGGGTCAAGATCCTTCTTCAGACCAGCTCTTGAAGAAGGTTCATGGTTTGAAGGAGGGTCTCAACCTGAAACATCACCTATTCCTTTTCTCCAGAATGCTGCCTGACTCATTAAGTTACAATATCATTGAAATTTGGGATCCTGCACATATTCAAGGACCTGCTCTGCATTCCTGAAGTGACTTTGTAGCACAAGATGACATTAAATGCCAGCTCAAACCCTTCATCAAGGCCATCCAAAGAGGCAGAAAACTGTTAGGGACTAGATTCATGGAGTCAATCAGTGCAGAAGCAGGTTAATAGGTGTCTGTAAATTGCCCCTATTGTGTAAGGGGGTATGTAAGTGGGATACTGTGAATGGGTGGATCAAAGGACCTGCTTCCATGCTATATCTATCAATCAATCGCTCATTCGATCAATCAATTGACCAATTAATCAATAAATAAATAAACCAATTAACTAATTGATTGACCGATGAATAGATGAATAGATCAATCAATCAATATATCAATCAACTAATCAAAAGAAATTAATTAATAAATAACAACCAATCAATCAATTAATCAATCGTTCAATCTGATGAATCAATGAATAGATGAATGAATGAATGAATTAATTAATTAATTAATCAATCAATCAATCAATCAATCTATTAATCAAGCAATCTCACTGAAATGAACTTGGCTGAGGAATCTAACAACCGAGTCACAGACTCAAAATAATGCCTTGGCCATTTAGGACTGAGATAAGGTGAGAATATTTCACTCAAGATGGTAGTAAACCTCTGGAATTCTCTACAACATACTGCAGCATAAGCCTAGGCCTATGGGATCTCCTGGTTACCAACTCCTACGCTTATGGGATCTCCCGGTTGCCAACCATTTCAATAATCAATAGATCACTACATATTAGATGATTCGAGGGATATGAGATTTTAGTTTAGGAAAATGGAACTGATGTCAAAGATTTGATGAATGAGCAAAGCCAAAGGCTCAGAGTGCGCATTCCTGACCCCCCTCTCCGACCAAAGTTGCACCAGCTTCTCGTTTTCATCCTACAAACAGCTGACAATCGCCTATTTCCTTCATCATCGTTACGTTTTTCCATATCTTTTATTCATTGTTCTTTATCCCTCCACATCATCGTCTATATCTTTCTTTTCCCTTATCCCTAACCAGTCTGAAGAAGGAATTCGACCTGAAACATCACCCATTCCTTCTCTCCAGAGATGCTGCCTGTCCCACTGAGTTACTCCAGCATTTTGGTGTTTATCTTCGTTTAAACCAGCATCTGCAGTTCCTTTCTACACCATTTTATTTGTTTCTAAATCAGAGCAATTTATGTTTTAAAATGGGAAAGCCTTTAATCCTGATCTTTCCTTTTGTTAAATGTATGCGCTTTGAGTGCAGGTAATTACACTGATAATTTCTTTCAGATGTTGGCACAATTAAGAGTTGCTGCTTAATGAAGTGAAATTACAGTGTCACCAGCTCTTAACAACTAACCTGGAATTTACTTTATTTAAATTTCTATTTGTGGTTTTGTACCAATGAGGTAAACCCGACTAATCTAAATTAACTGTTTCACTACTTCCAATGTAGGAGCTGGGAAATGTTGCATATATATAGTTTAGTTTAGGTTAGTTTAGTTTATTGTCCCATGTACCGAGGTAGAGTGAAAAGCTTTTGTTGCGTGCTAACCAGTCAGTGGAAAAGCAATACATGATTGCAATTGAGTCATTCACAGTGTACACATACATGATAAGGGAATAATGTTTAGTGCAAGATAAAGTCCGATAGATGTTCAGGACTGCTCTGTGTTTACACCGTGTTTCCCGAACATCCATGAAAATTGCGCAGATTAATAGCCCTGTCCCACGGTGCGAGTTCATTCCAAGAGCTCTCCCGAGTTTGCCCTGATTCGAACTCGGAGATTTACGGGAATGGCCACTCGTCGGTACTCGGGGCTCTCGTGGACATTTTTCAATCTGTTGAAAAATCTTCACGAGTCTTCTCGTGCTTACCTGCCATTAGCGAGTCTTCCCGAGTACCTGCCGTTAGCGTTACGAGCTGCTAAGTGATGTCCCCGAGCTCCGACGTACCCGCTACGTTCATTCTCCGTGCTTACCACGAGTTTGATTTTTTTAAAACTCGGGAGAGCACTTGAATGAACTCGTACCGTGGGGCAGGGCTTTAAGGCTGAAGTGAGGAGATGTGCATAGCTCGGCTCCCAGGAGAGATGGGCACATCCACCACAGTGGACAGCGAGGAGAAATAAATATTGGATGAAGCAATGGTTCAATGCGATTTTATTGTTACACGTACCTAGGTACAGTGAAATTGTAGAAATGTAGATGCAGGTTTACTACGGAAAGACACAAAAAGCTGGAGTTACTCAGCGGGTCAGACAGCATACCCAGCGAAAAATGGATATGTGACATTTTTGAATGAGACCCTTCTTCAGTCTCTGAAGAAGTTTGAAGTAGTCTTAAAAGTCTGAAAAAGGGTCCCCACCCAAAACTATGCATATCCATGTTCTCCAGCAATGCTGCCTGACCCTCTGAGTTACTCAGGCATGAGGTCAAGTGAGATTCCCTTTTTGCAAAAACTTCTGGAAATAAATCTTATGATTTGGTCAGCCAATGTTCACCCAGATGTTCATAAGGGTAAGAGTAGTCGATTACACTGAGGCAATACACAACAGTCTCCATATTTATCCATAGTCACCACAAAGAATGCTTCCAAAACCTTTAGTTAAATGGCATATCCATGAAGCATACAGTCCTGTGTGTTAGATACCTGTAGCATCATGGTTATGCATATCTGCTTAACAGAACATCTCAAGTGTGTTCAGGATCAACAAGCAATCATATCTGGACATTATTTTTCACTCCTGGCACTGACTGGTACATTTTACCAGCTTGGTCATCTGTTTAGAAGGGGAATCCGGTCTGATGCCTGCATTAATGCAATTGAAAGTCTTGACCAACCTACAATGGATGTGTGAAATGCTGGAAACACCCAGCAGGGAAGGCAGCATCTGTGGAGAAAGTACCAGTCATTATTTCAGTTCTGGAACCCTTCATCAAACTAATGGACGTGTTGGAGAAAGAAGGGCATTGTTGCCTAAATGATGAGTGCTGCTTAATATAGGAACTGAAGATTTGGCCTGTCATTTGACCCTTCTCTAGGTAGTCACTCATTTCAGAACCAAAATAGACCATGGCAACTCTTTTTGTCTCACACTTTCTGCCATTTCATCTCTGGCCTTTGTCCACCGTCTATCTGTCTATCAAAACCTCCCGTCACCTATATCCACCTATCACTTGCAAGTCTTGTCCTACCCATCCTCTCTTCCAGCTTTCTTCCTGCTCCCTGCCCTCACCACAATCAGTCTGAAGATTGATCCTTACCCAAAATGTCATTATCTATCTCTGAAGAAGGGTTTCGGCCCGAAACGTCGCCTATTTCCTTCGCTCCATAGATGCTGCTGCACCCGCTGAGTTTCCCCAGCAATTTTGTGTACCTATGTCATTATCTATGTTCTCCAGAGATCCTGTCTGACTGGCTGAGTCACTCCAGCACTTTGTGTCTTTATTTTGGAAACCAGCATCTGCAGTTTCTTGTTTCTTCACCATTGCAAATGCCGGCAATGTCCCATGCCTGGCCTCTGTCTAAGTGGTCACAGTGTTGCTGGGCCACCTGCCAGAACCTCCTCTATATGTTACTGTTACCCTAGATGTATTCTGCTTGTTGGCAGCCCTGGTGTGCAATATCTTAACCCAGATAATGAGAGCTTGAAGTATTATGAATCTGTGGAATTCTCTGCCACAGAAAGTAGTTGAGGCCAGTTCATTGGCTATATTTAAGAGGGAGTTAGATGTGGCCCTTGTGGCTAAAGGGATCAGGGGGTATGGAGAGAAGGCAGGTACAGGATACTGAGTTAGATGATCAGCCATGATCATATTGAATGGCGGTGCAGGCTCGAAGGGCCGAATGGCCTACTCCTGCACCTATTTTCTATGTTTCTATGTTAACATGATAGGCAAACTAATAGACTAGGATGCAGCGTACTTGATCAGTGATCTGGAGACAAGTTCAAATCCATGCATAGCTTTCAGGGAATTAACATTAAAGTATTGGAATTATAAGGACAAATCTGGCCTCAGCAAAGCTGGCCTCAATGGGGCGGCACAGTGGTGCAGCGGTAGAGTTGCTGCCTTACAACGCCAGGGACCTGGGTTTGATCTTGACTACGGGTGCTTGTCTGTACGTTGTTGCCTGTGGAAGAGTTAATAACAAAGGGATACGAACAGTGAAACGTAGCAAGACTATTGGTGGCGAAGGGACAGAGAGAGAGAGGGAATGCAAGCAATACTTGAAATTAGAGAATTCAATATTCATACTGCTGGGTTATAAGTTGCCCAAACAAAATATGAGGTGGTGTTACTCCAATTTGCGTGTGGCCTCACTCTGACAGTGGAGGAGGCCCAGGGCAGAGAAGTCAATATGCCATGGGCAAGGGGGCTTAAAATGCTCCGCTGACCTTGCTACACCTCAGTCCAACCTTTTCTATCCTACATCTGACTCCTTCAGAGTGTCAACCTTTGTCTTCCACAGTATCGCTGGCTATCCGCACCACATTCATATCCATCCATCACCAGTCAGTTATCTTGGACATTCTTGAAGAATACGTTAACACAGGATTATATTCCACAGACACGCAACTGCATTGGGAAAAGCAATCCCTCTAATCTCTATTTATGCTTGAGGCTCACTTATTTTGTATTTAGATCTTTTACCTCTGTAATCACAGCTAATTATGACAAGCTACTTACAAATACATTGAACATGCCTCTCATACTTCAAAGAGCTGAGTCGGTGCTGACAAGGCGATATCGACCTCAAAGAAATTCACTTTTTTCTGCAAAGGCTCCTTACAGGTTTGCAGTAAGCGGTGAGGTGCAGGAAACAGTGAAGCACTGTGGTGCTATGTTGGCCTCATGTCCCCGATGTGGGAGCTTGATCGTCTCGACGCAGAGGGCCCGAAATACCGCCAGCTATAGGAGTCAAGATCGTACCGTCAATGAGGGCTCGAGGCCCATGACCGAGGAAGAACTAAGGGAAGGGACTTTAACTTTATTTCGCCTTCCATCACAGTGAGGAATGTGTAGGAGTCACTGTGGTGGATGTTCATGTTAAAATGTGTTTTTGAGTGATCTGTTGCTTTTAATTGTATGACTGACCTGGCCAATGGAATTCCTCGTATGTTGCAAAACATACTTGGCGAATAAAGTGTGATTCTGATTCTGATAATGGTGGCGTAGCTGGTGGAGTCACTCGTCACAGCTCCAGCAACCTGGCTTCAATCCTGACCGTGAGCGCTGTCTGTGTGTAGTTTGCACGTTCTCTCTGTGACCGCATGGGTTTCCTCTGGATGCTCCAGTTTCCTCACACATCCCAAAGGCGCGCGGTTTGGTAAGGTATTTGGCCAGTGTAAATTGGTCCAGTGGGTACATGTACATTAGAATATGGAAGGAGCTGAAATGGGATGAGAATTAAATGCGATTCATAGTGGATTAAAGCAGATGGGGTGCTTGATGGTCAGCACAGACTCGATGGGCTGAAGAGCCTCTTGCCATATTGCATGACTCCCACTGAAGTTAGGAGCTCAGCCACTTGTTGGGCATATGCAAGAGAATAGATTATCAGGATATGTGGGAGAATAGGACTGACGGGATTGCTCCAAGAACCAGCATAAGCACGATTCGCCAAATGGTCTCCTTCCCTGTGGTGAGGGGAGCGAGGGAAAGAGAGAATAATAGAGAGGGACCAAAGCGAGCAAAAGATAGGGAGATGGGGAGAAAGAAGGAAGCAAAAGAAAAAGAGAGCGAGAGAAGGAGAAATTGCATAAATCATGCCAAAGCCAAGGTGTGACCATCTCACACACAGACCACACTCTCAGTCACTGCCGGCTTCTCAGGAGCTGAGAAGAGAACTCCACCTGTATCCTGGACTGATAAAGGCAACATTTGACCAATTTGGATTTGTTTTGAAATACACCTGCACAGATTTTGAAATGCAGTTAAAGGGTTGACAGCTGCTCCAATGGATGGACATTTGGTGCAATCATCCAGGGACAAATATTTACACTTAAGAACCAGTGTCTCAATAGGAACAGCGACTCAATAGGAACAGCCCATACTGTACTGAACAGAGGAAAGCAGGGATGCTGTGGAATGACACTTGCAAGGAGAGATTTTGAATTTTGATTTCTGGAGATGGGAAAGTGGATTGGGAAGTTGTGAGGAGAAGAAGGGCTGGGAATAACCAGCATGGAAAAGATCCAGAGTTTCTGCAACCCATTTGTTGGTGGAAAGGTTCAATAACTTCAAATTCCTGGGTGTGTATATATACAGAAGATCTTTCCTGGACCCAGCACACTGGTGCAATTGTAAAGAAGGCACATCAGCGACTCTACTTCCTGAGAAGATTACGGAGATTCGGCATGTCGAAGCGGATTCTCCTAAACGTCTACAGGTGCACGGTAGAGAGCATTCTGACTGGTTGCATCGTGGCCTGGTTCGGTAATTTGAACGTCCAGGAGCGAAAAAGACAAAAAGGTTGTGACCACTGCCCAGTCCATCACTGGCTTTGACCTCCCCACCGTCGAAGGATCTATCATAGTCGCTGCCTCAAAAAGGCAGCCAAAATCATCAAGGACCCACACCATCCTGGACACACACTCATCTCACCACTGCCATCATGAAGAAGATACAGGAGCCTGAAGACTGTGACGTCCAGGGTCAGGACAGCTTCTTCCCCACAGCCATCAGGCTATTAAACACAACAA
The DNA here is from genome assembly GCF_010909765.2 of Amblyraja radiata. Taxonomy (NCBI): domain Eukaryota; kingdom Metazoa; phylum Chordata; class Chondrichthyes; order Rajiformes; family Rajidae; genus Amblyraja; species Amblyraja radiata. The sequence continues at coordinate 24,223,997 of NC_045965.1, read as the reverse complement.
ATAAGCTATGAGCTCTGAACGGCAAAAGACTATATTATTATATGTTATTTGCACTATATTTGTTATTTATCGAACTTTTTCTTTTTTTTCCCATTATGTACAATGTTTACATATTCACATATTCTGTTGTGCTGCAGCAAGTAAGAATTTCATTGTCCCGTCCGGTACACATGACAATAAAACACTCTTGACTTGACTTGCTTCAATTAGTTGCATCAATGCAGCAACGTTATTAGCATTTAATTTGTATTGGGTTTGGATTGAGATGATGAGATAAATGCTTCACCTTAGTCTCCCATACCTTCGTGTGTTTGGTATATCAAACCCTGAGCTGCACTTTCAATTCTATTCCAGGGTATCACTTGGTGTGCCACCTGGCTAGGCATTAGATCCATTCCACTCTGTCTATGAATAGCCCCTTTTTGTATTCAATATACCATCTACTGCCATTTCTCTCATACTCAGTCATTACCCACTACCCACCTGGCAGAGAGCACAGACATCAGGGAAAGGCAAAGAACCTAAGGAGCCTTCCAGTCACTTTGCAACTGCATGGTGTAGGGGGGGGATATCCTGGAGATGACTGATACGAAGGCACCCATGGCTGTCCAAGATGTGGAGATGGGATCCTTCGATCGATTTTAGATTTTAGACGAGAGACACAGAGATGCAGCATGTGTATTTGGCCCACCCGCCCAACGATCGCCCCATACACAGACACCTTACTACACACCATCCTAGATACAATTTACAATTGTTACCGAAGCTAATTAACCTACAAATTTGCATGTCTTTGGGGTGTGGGAGGAAACTGGAGCACCCGGAGAAAACCCATGTGGTCACAGGGAGAACGTATAAACTCTGTACAAACAGCACCCGTAGTCAGGATTGAACCCGGGTCTCTGGCGCTGTAAGGCAGCAACTCTGAGCTCCTACTCAAATGCACAACAGTTGGGTCATTTAAACCTCTCAAGTTGTGCCCATGGTATGATCCTGCTAAAAGAATATTTGTGGCATAATGCACTAGGTAGAGACAGAGGCCTCACACAACATGCTAACACCAGACCCCTTAAACCTTTCACCCTAACAGTTGTTATGTATCTTTGGGATATAGAGCAGGCTGTTGTGTGGATACAAGGAACTACAAAAGCTGGTTTACACAAAAAAGACACAAAGTGCTCGAGTAGGTCAACTGGTCAGGCAGTATCTCTGGAGAGCATGCATAGGTGTTGGTTTGAATCAGAACCCTTCTTCAGATGTGTGTGGTGGATTAGTTGTGGCTCATTAGTTGTGGCTGTATGGCAGGGCTTTCTGGTCCAGGAAGACTCATCCCTCCAGTTGATGGGAACGTAGGGTGAGTAGAACAGGATTGATAAAGCATTGGTGTAAATCTAAAGTAGACAAAAATGCTGGAGAAACTCAGCGGGTGAGGCAGCATCTAAATCTAAAGATCGGCACAGACCAAGGGCTTGATTCTAAGACACTAAGTCTCCCAAAAGTGACATGGTTGATTAGTGTACAATGAAGGCATCCCTGTTGGTGAGAAACAGGCTGGGAGAGCTCTGCTGAATGTACATCGACAGTGGCATCTTTAGTGTGGTACTTTCTGTTCTAATCTATGGGATTGAAAGCAAGGACCGGACAGAGTGGGTGGAAGGGCCTGTTCCCATGATATAAAAAGTAAAAACCGACCCGGTAAGCAAGGGAGAAAGTCTTTGCAAAAACCAAGGACTCTCACTCTCTGTCTTATGTCCATTCATTTTACCAAGAACATGAAAATTCTCGTGCAAACCCTGCATGACTGTGAGCTGAGATCCTGCAGGCAACGAAAGGGCCTGTTCAAGTTCAAGTGTTCAAGTGAGTTTATTGTCATGTGTCCCTGATAGGACAATGAAATTCTTGCTTTGCTTCAGCACACAAAACATGGTAGGCATTTACTACAAAACAGATCAGTGTGTCCATATACCATTATATAACACATGAATAAATAAACAAACTGATAAAGTGCAAATAATGGGTTATTTTACTTCGGAGTCACGTGAGTGACTACGTGAAGAATCCTGCCAGGACGCATGCGTGTCATATCGCTACACGCATTGCAACGAGTCACAGCAGGGGGAACGACGTTCCCCTTAGCGGCAGAATTTGAAAGCCGGGAACAGCAGGTAAGGAGACTCTGCGTTCCTTCCACTTACCTTACAGGTGGAGACATGGACCAGATCCATGAAGGCTGCGAAAAAGCTGGCGGGGGAGAACCGCGGAGTTGCGGGCAGCCAGCAGCAGCAGCCAACGGCACGCCAATCTCCCGAAATGGGAACAGCTGTGCCCGACTTCGCTCCCGCACCGGCCACGGCCGGGCGGTAGAGCGAAGCAAAAAACTAACAGAGTCGTTGACTCCGATGAGTCCGACTCTGAATAGCCGCGAGCGGCCAGTGCCCGTGAGCATTGGGGCCGGTTGGAGCGGCTTCAGGAGCAGCCGCGAGCGGCCAGTGCCCGTGCGCATTGGAGCCGGTTGGAGCGGCTGGGAGCGGGGAACAAGAGCAGCCGCGACGGCCAGTGCCCGTGAGCATTGGAGCCGGTTGGAGCGGCTGCAGGAACTGGAGCAGGAGCGACTTCAGGAGCAGCCGCGACGGCCAGTGCCCGTGAGCATTGGAGCCGGTTGGAGCGGCTGCAGGAACTGGAGCAGCCGCGAGTGGTCAGTGCCCGAGAGCATTGGAGCCAGTTGGAGCGGCTGTTGGAGCAAATACTCCAAAGTGACAGGCTCCGGGAGATGGAGACTTGTCACAGTGGGCAGCTAGTAAGTCCTACAGCAGTACCTCTTGTAGGGCTGCACAGTGTTTCTCCCTCATCAGAGGGGAGTACAGGGGGTCAATTCTGGGCTGACCCTGAAGAGGGGTGCAGAACATACCCCTAGTGCACATGGGGTGCAAGAAAACCTATTGGATATGGTGTCCCAGTTTATTCAACCCGACCAAACTGGCCAAAACCTGGAACCTAAAATAGCTGCAAGTATCGACTACTTGTCATTCAACCAGCTATAAGGACAGGCATTATTGGACACCACCGCAAGACACTTACCACCAGGGAACTGCAAAACACTGAATGTTCCCAGTGTCAACCAGTGTATTTGAAAACATGTCGGAGCCTCAATCAGAGCCAGGGACTTGAAACTACAGAAAGTTCTGAAAGTCCTAACAGCGGGAATTACGGTTTTCGCCCGCACAATAAACGAAAAAGACATGACACAAGATCACCAGGATGCACTGGCTTTATTTTGCAACTACCAATAAGAGTAAACAGCATTAGGAAGAAGTGCCATCCAACCGGCTTTAGACCCTAATTTGCAGGCCTATGCAAACCTGGAACCTCCAAACCACCAATATAACTATTTGGAGGCAACTTATCAAAACAGGTAAAAGAACTTGACGAAGAGGGTAAAACCCTGGGGCTCATTAAAGCAACGCCTAAAAACTACTTCGGCCAGGAAAAAGCACCCCTACGCACCACCAGTCGGCCAAGACAAACTGGTGAAAGCTCAAAGGCCAGGAACACTCAACATCGGTCTTTTTAGGCCATGGCCCAGACCGGCCTTCCTGGGGAATGTGCTAACCCTCAACACCGACCCAACTACAGATCCAGACACCGGCGCCTCAACGTCCACGGAGGATGCCGAAAAAGTAACAAACCTACCAATAGTAACCATGGAGGTAGGTGGGTCTGGTTCCTTACGAGGTTGGTGGGAGATTACAATTCTATCTGGATGCATGGAATAAATTAACTACCGACACTTATATTTTCAGAAGTATAAGGTTATACCATAGAATTTATACAAAAACATAATCCTCCAGATCAGCATGTACCGAACCGAATGTTCATGCTTACAGGCAAAGAAAAATCAAAAGCGCATGCTGAACTACAGTGGCCATATAAAAAAGGAGTAATGGAGGAAACCCAACACGAATCACAGGAATTCGAGTCCAAAATCTTTATCATAAACAAGATGGTGGTTGCCGCATCATCATAGATTTGACTAATTTGAATACTTTCGTACTATATATTCATTACTAGATGGAAACCTTTGTTACTGCTAAGCAATTGATTTCCTAGGTTACTACATGGCAAGCATCGTTTAAAAGATGCTTACTATACAGTACCCATTAGAGGTGACCACAGATGTTATTTAACACAATGGATCATCTGGGGTTCACCCTTAACACAGTTCACATGTCAGTGACTTTGCCGAAAGAAAAGGTTACAGCCTTCATGGAGGCTTGCAGCAAAATCATTGACATCACAAAACCATCCATCAGACTGGTAGCAAGAATAATTGGCATTATAGTGGCTGCGTTTCCAGCCACACAAATCGGACCTTTACATTATGAAAAATTACAGAGGGCTAAAATACGAGCACTCAAAAATTATGGTGGTCATTTTGACAGACCAATGCAGCTACCAACAGAGGCCATAATGGAACTAAAATGGTGGAAAGATAACATTAGGCATTGTTCCAATCCAAACATTATCAGCTACCCGTCTATGGAACTACAAACTGATGTCAGTGCACTTGGATGGGTTGCTACCAATTCCATCTCCAGCTGTGGGGGAGATGGAATGCACAGGAGGCATCATTATTACAAACACTGGGCATAAACTACCTGGGAATGTTAAGTGCATTCCATGGCCTTAAGTCATATCGTTCTGGGTTATATCACCAGCATGTTAGACTACAAATTGACAACACCACCGTGGTAGCATATATCACCCATATGGGTGGAAACAAATCGACATTATGTGACAATCTGGCCAACACAATTTGGCAATAGTGTATCCAGAGAGAGATATTTGGATATCAGCTACCTACTTACCAGGTAAACTAAATTTAGTGGCAGACAACAGGTCACGCAAATTCAATGAAAACACTGAATGGATGTTGGATAAAAATGTATTTGCTGAAATTACAGCACGGTATGGAACACCAGATATCGACCTATTCGCATCCAGGCTCACACCAGCTATCGAATTATGTTCATGGGAACCATAACCTGGGGCAGTGGCAACAGATGCATTTTCGTTGCATTGGGGGATTGTTTATTTATGCATTCCCTCCTTTCTGCCTCATCAGTCGGGTATTTAGGAATATACAGCAAGACTCCGTGTCTGGTATTTTGATAGTACCCGATTGGCCTACTCAACCATGGGTCCCGGTGATACTCGACATGGTATTAGAACCATGCATCACCATCCATCATAGACCTAATTTACTGGTTCATCCCGCAACAAGGGGAAGTTACCCATGTCATAATTATATAAACCTATTAATTTGTAGAGTTTGAAAGCACCTCTACTACACCTGGGACTGACGGACCGAACAGTGGATATTATTTCAGCGGCCCACAGACAGTCCACCAAAAAACAGTACTTGGTGTCATCAAGAAATGGGAAGTACTGTCACAACAATAAACATCACCCACAGATCTATGAACATCCCGTCTGTTCTGGAATTCCTGGCAAGCCTCCATTACGATGAGAGGCTCAGTCATAGTGCCATCAACTGCGCCAGAAGTGCTCTGTCAACATACCTGTGGCAAGGAACAGAGCGGCATTCTGTTGGGACACACCCTGGTAACCAAACTCATGAGGGGCATTTTTAATGTTAATCCCCCAAGAACCAGGTACTCCCAAATATGGGATGTGAGCATTGTACTGACCATGTTAAGAAACTGGTCTCCAGCTACAGCTCTGTCCCAACAGAAACTGACTATGAAAACAGTCATGCTGATGGCCTTGGTCACGGCACAAAGGGCCCAGTCACTACAGAAACTAAGGCTGGACAACATGACTATTTCATCTGGAAATTTAACTTTTCACATCAATGAATTAGTCAAACAAAACAGACAGGGGTCAGCAGGCCTAAAAACAGAATTCAGGGCCTACCCGACAGATGATCATCTCTGTATTGTAACACACTTACTATTATATATGGAGTATACTAAGATCATCAGAGGGAAAGAATTGTCACTTTTAATCAGCTACAAACAGCCACTCAAAACAGTGACAGTCCAGACCATCTCTAGATGGCTAAAACAGGTCCTAATAAAGGCTGGAGTAGACACTAGCATTTTAAAATCTCACTCCACCAGGGCTGCAGCTACATCGGCAGCTATGAAGTTGGATGTTCCTATGGACCAAATCCTCAAGACAGCAGGATGGTCAACGGAGAAAACTTTCCAACGATTTTATAACAAACCAGTCATTGAACCTGGCACATTTGCAGAAACAATTTTAAGTTCTGTAATAGAATTTACCCCATAAATAGGGGCTATAATTTGGTGTTAATATATTTATCGTTGGGTTTTCAATATCGTATTGATGTCTAATGATGTTAACACTATTCTCCCCACAGTCAAGGCAGATGTGATGCATGGACTCGTTTCCACGGCATGAAATCACAGAGCTTTAAAATCTTCACGTAGTCACTCTCGTGACTCCGAAGTAAAATAGTAAGATTAAACGAGAACTTACCAGTTTGAAGTTTGATCGTTATTTTATGAGGAGTAACGTTGAGGGATTACGTGCCCTCCGCTCCCACCCTTGATCATATACTCAACTGGTATCTCTTCTCTAATCTTACTATGTTTAGTCATTACAGTTATCTGTGATTTCACACCGCTGCTTTGAAGAATGACACGCATGCGTCCTGGCGGGGTTCTTCACGTAATCCCTCAACATTACTCCTCATAAAATAACGATCAAACTTCAAACTGGTAAGTTCTCGTTTAATCTTACTATTAATGATCAAAGTTTTGTCCGAGCCAGGTTTAATATGACTGATGACTGTGGGGAAGTAGCTATTTCTGAACCTGGTCGTTGCAGTCTTCCGGCTCCTGTGCCTTCTACCTGAAGGTAGCAGGGAGATGAGTGTGTGGCCAGGATAGTGTGGGTCTTTGATAATACTGCCAGCCTTTTTGAGGCAGCGACTGCGATAAATCCCCTCGATGGAAGGAAGGTCAGAGCCGATGATGGACTGGGCAGTGTTTACTACTTTTTGTAATCTTTTCCTCTCCAGGGCGCTCAAGTTGCTGAACCAAGCCACGATGCAACCAGTCAGCATGCTCTCTACTGTGCACCTGTAGAAGTTAGAGAGAGTCCTCCTTGACAAACCGACTCTCCGTAATCTTCTCAGGAAGTAGAGGCGCTGATGAGCTTTCTTGATGATTGCATTAGTGTTCTCGGACCAGAAGTTTAATATGTCAGAAATACAGTCCAGGTTCCCAATTATCCTTGTACAGCCAAAGACAAGTATCCAGGAGGGATTTGTTTGTGGCATGATCGATTTCTAGAGGAAAGTTTCAGAAACACAGACAGCAACAGGTCAAGAGACGTAGAGTCCCCTGGGAGCAAACTTTCCTTCCAGTACCTTGGCCGACTATAATCAGCCTTTCAGTCTATCGACCTGAAATCAAAGCTTCTGGGATCAAGCTGGCTGGTGAAGGGTTAACTAACGCCTGAGCCGATTAAAAAAAAGGAAAATGCAGTTAAGGGATTCTTTGGAAGGTTGTGTGGAATGCACAGAGGTTCAGTAATGACAGGTTTTGGAAGCGGTGCTGTCTGGCCCAGCTCCAGGCAGACTGGGAAGCAAGGAATCCATAGGGAGGGAAGGGGTAAGCTGCAACATGAAGCACCCAGACGCCCTACCCATCTACTCCCAGTCTGCACTCTCCTGCATTCCTTTGCCCATCCGATCTTCCCTACCTCCGTCCCATTCCCTCCTGAAATGGGTGGGCCACACTGGAGAGCAATCTTTTGGTGGGATTCTTGTCGCCCAACCCCACAGAGACTATCCAGTTAGGTCGGGAACCTACTTCAGAAGAACATGATTGTGCGGCACAGTGGAGCAGTGGTAGAGTTGCTGCCTTACAGCACCAGCCACCCATGTTCAATTTTGACTGCAGGTGCTGTCTGTACGATGTTGCACGTTCACCCTGTGACCGCGTGGTTTTTCTCCGGGTGCTCGGGATTCCTCCCACATTCCAATGACATGCAGGTTTGTAGGTAAATTGGCTTCAGTAAAATTGTGAATTATCCTTAGTGTGTAGGATAGTGCCAGTGCATGGGATGAGTGCTGGTTGGTGCGGGCTCGGTGGGCCGAAGGGCTTGTTTCTGTGCCATATCTCTGAAGTCTAAAGTCCAAAGATTTGAAGAAGAGTTCTGATCCAAAGCATCACCTATCCATGTTCTCCAGAGCTGCTGCCTGACCCGCTGAGTTACTCCAGCACTTTGTGCCCTTTTGTGCAAACCAGCATCTGCACTTCCTTGTTTCCCCACTGAGGCTGCTTTATATATCCCTTTGTTATCACCGCTTCCACAGCCAACAATGGGCCATTGTGGGCTCCATCTTTCCTTGGTCATAGACTCTGATTTGTTCTGAACCATTTCATACCTCTAGTTTCCCTCTTCCCTGACTCTAAGTCTGAAGAAGGGTTTCAACCCGAAACGCCACCTATTCCTTTTCTCTTGTTATGCTGCCTGATCCGCTGAGTTGCTCCAGCATTTTGTACCTATCTTCGGCCTCTTTAATGCTGTCCCACTGCATGATTCATTAGCCAAATCAACTGCTACCCATGAAATGAAGCCTGCTTACCCAAATCCTGAGGGTCATACACAGATTGCCGCAGAGAGGATGGTCTCACCACCCCTCTCCCCACACATCATTGGATGATCTGAACAATAGGGTGGCACAGTGGTGCAGTAGTTGAACTGCTGTTTCACAGCACCAGAGACCCGGGTTCCACCCTGGCTATGGGTGCTGTCTGTGCGGAGTTTGCACGTTCTCCTTGTCACCACGTTGGTTTTCTCTCGATGCTCCAGTTTCCTCCCACACTCCAAAGATGTACAGGTTTGTAGATTAATTAGCTTTGGAAAATGTATAAATTGTCCCTGGTGTTTAGGATAGTGTTAGTGTACAGGGATTGCTGGTCGGCACGAACTCGGCGGGCTGAAGGGCCTGATTCCAAGCTTTATCTACAAAGTCTAAAGTTTAAAGTAAAACTGGTCACAGTTACCACCTGACTCAAAGACCTGACCAGCTGTTGAAGCCCACCCAAATCACACTAGCTTCTCACTTTCACCCTACAAACAGCTAACAATGGCCTGTTTCCTTCATCATCTTTTATTCATTGGTCTTTATCTCTCCACATCATCATCTATATCTCTCATTTCCCCTATTCCTAACCAGTCTGAAGAAGGGTCTCGAACGAAAGGTCACCAATTCCTTCTCTCCAGAGATGCTGCCTGTCCCGCTGAGTTACTCCAGCTATTTGTGTCTATCCATGGTTTCTATGTGACTGGTGCAGTTGATTTTCTGCTCAATGCTGACCCCAGGATGTTGGTGGTGGAAACTCATGGCAATGGCACTGATCATCAGAGTCATATATTCATAGAGATTCTTCATGGAAACAGGCTCTTTGGGCTAACTTGCCCACACCGACCAACATGCTCCATCTACACAAGCCCCACCTGGCTGAGTTTGGCCCATATCCCACTAGACTTATCCTATCTATGTAGCTGTCCAAATGTTTCTTAAACGTTGTAATAGTACCTGCCTCAAAAACCTCCCCTGGCAGCTTGTTCCATATATCTATCACCCTTTGTGTAAAAACGTTGCTCCTCAGGTTCCTATTAACTCTTTCCCCCCTCACTTTAAACCTATCTCCTCTGGTTCTTGATTCCCCTACTCTGAGTAAAAGCATTTACCCGATCTAATCCTCTCATGATCTTATACTCAGAGGTAGATGGTTGGGCTCTCTCTTATTAGTGGTCTTGCATTTCTGATGCACAAATGTTTAGCTTAGTTTGGTGTAGATTAGTTTAGTTATAGTGTCATAGAGTGATGGGGTGTGGAAATGGGCCCTTCGGCCCAACTTGCCCACACCGGCCAACATGTCCCAGCTCAACTAGTCCCACCTGCCAGCATTTGGTCCATATCCCTCCAAACCTGTCCTATCCATGTACCTGCCTAACTGCTTCTTAAATGTTGTGATAGTCCCAGCCTCAACTACCTCCTCTGGCAGCTTGTTCCATACACCCACCATCAATTTTGTGAAAAAGTTACCCCTCAGATTCCCATTAAATCTTTTCCCCTTCACCTTAAACCTATGTCCTCTGGTCATCGATTCACCTGCTCTGGGCAAGAGACTTTGTGCATCTACCTGATCAATCCGTCTCATGATCTTGTACACCTCTATACGATCCCTCCTCATCCCCCTGCACTTGTTGTTTAGTTTAGTTTAGTTCAGTTTAGTTTAGTTTAGTTTAGTTTAGTTTAGTTTAGTTTAGTTTAGTTTAGTTTAGTTTAGTTTAGTTTAGTTTAGTTTAGTTTAGTTCAGAGATACAGCATGGAAACATGCCCTTCGGCCCACCGAGTTCACACTGACCATCAATTACCCGTTTACATTAGCTCTGTTTTACCTCACTTCCTCATCCACTCTCTACAGACTTTGTACCAGTGTGCGGGATGATCGCAGAAACAAGCCTTCCAGATGACCTAATCATTCAGCCCACTGCAGACCAGTAATCCCCGTACACCAACACTATCCTACACAACAGGAACAATTTGTAATTATTTTACCAAAGCCAATTCGGCCTTTATTCTTTGGAGAGCAGAAGGTTAAGGGGGGACTTGATAGAGGTCTTTAAAATGATTAGAGGGATAGACAGAGTTGATGTGGATAGGCTTTTCCCATTGAGAGTAGGGAAGATTCAAACAAGAGGACATGGTTTGAGAATTAAGGGACAGAAGTTTAGGGGTAACATGAGGGGGAACTTCTTTACTCAGAGAGTGGTAGCTGTGTGGAATGAGCTTCCAGTGGAAGTGGTGGAGGCAGGTTTGATTTTATCATTCAAAAATAAATTGGATAGGTATATGGACGGGAAAGGAATGGAGGGTTATGGTCTGAGTGCAGGTAGATGGGACTAGGGGAGAGTAAGTGTTCGGCACGGACTAGAAGGGCCGAGATGGCTTGTTTCCGTGCTGTAATTGTTATATGGTTATATGGTTAATTGACCTACATCCTGTACGTCTTTGGAGGGTGGGGGGAAACGGAGCACCCGGAGAAAACCCACGCGATCATGGGGAGGTCGTACAAACACAGTACAGACAGAACCCGTAGTCAGGATGGAACTCGGATCTCTGGCGCTGTAAGGCAGTAACTCTACCGCTGTGACACAGTGCTGCCACCACATTCTGCACTCTGTATTTCCCTCTGTGCCTGATCCATTCATGATCCTCAGATGCTTAATGTAACTGAGGCATCATTATATGTCTTAAGTTACCTGTCCATGGTATTTTGCCTGAACTGAAGTTCTTTTATTGTGAAGAATGTTTGAAACAGATTTTCCCTTTGTTTGGATTGACTTCTTGGCTCAGACGGACTGCTTCAGTTCTGTGTGAGAAGTGGTGAGTTGGAATGTAGATGTGCCAGAAACTCTGATTGTGCCCGAGCACGTGAGAAAGTGAGAGGTAGCGAGAGACGGATTGATCATGGCATTATGCTGTGCTTCAAGATATCCCAGGATGGTCTGAAGCACACTCGGGACTTGCCATGATGGTCCAGGCGATGAAGGGAAACACCTCAGCCAACTAGGTTGCAACTTTCCTCATGCGCTTTGGAGGGTCACGGAGAATGATGGGGGACCCAGCGGCGGGGGGGGGGGGGGGGGGGGGGGGGGGGGGGGGGGAAGAGCCTGCTGTCAAGTACCTAATGTATACGATAAAACTACAGGTGATCATTGGTTGGTGCGGACTCGGTGGGTCGAAGGACCTGTTTCCACGCTGTATCTCAGCAATCCCCTTCCTTCCTCCTCCACCTCTTCCTCTCACTACACTCGCTCCTCCCTCACCTCCTGCTCTGTTCCATTTGGGTAAAACAAGGAGCCCTCCTGACACCCAGAGAAGGTGAAACAGAGGAGGAGAGCGAGATCACGTACACAAGCCATAATTAAAGCCCGACAGAGGTGCCGCAGCAGACTTGTGATGAAGATATTGGTGACATTTTGAAGAGGGGAATCACATTGCAATGTCATTCAATGAGATGATGTCCCATCTTTTACCGCAGTGCCACATTCTTGCACTAGCCCTACTTCCTTGATCACAACTATCTTCCAGCAATGACACCATTTTCTGTAACTACTCAATGTAGTTAATGCAGCATTAAGAAAAGGTGCAACAGGCAGGATAGAGGTGGATGAATGAGAGGTGAGAGAGTTACATTTCTGATTAAGCAGAACATCATGGCGGTGGTCTGGGCTTAAATTACAGAATGATCATCTACTTCTGCCCTCCTGCCTTGTTAAGTATAAAATTAGATAAACCTCCATGACTGATCAGGTATTTCCAGGAAAACTCTTCGATGCTGGAGAAAAATTGCAGGAGCCCTGGGTGAGATGTATGCCTCCTCATTAGCCAGGGGTGAGGTACTGGGAGACTGAAGGGTGGCTAATGTGTACCTTTGTTTAAGAGGTTCTGCAAACATGAGAGCTATAGAGCAATAAGCCTGACATCTGTGGTGGTTTATGTTACTGGAAGGGGTTCTCAGGGATAAGAAATACATGCCTTATAAAGACAGTGGTGATTAGGGATAGTCAGCCTGGTTTTGTACATGAACGATCAAGTCTCAGGAATTTAATTGGACCTTTTGAAGAAGTAACCAAGAAGGTTGCTGATGGCAGGGTGGTAGACATCGTCTATGTGGACGTCAGCAAGACCTTTGATAATGTTCCGCATGGTAGGTCGCTCAGGAAGGTAAGGTCGTATGGAGTTCAGAGGGAGTTAGCTAAATAGATACCTTATTGACTTGATGGCAGGAAGCAGAGGGTGATGATGGAAGGATGTTTCTTGGACTGGCGGCCCGTGACTATTGGTGTACCTCAGGGGTCAGTGCTGAGCCTATTGTTGTCTGTCATCAACATCAACACGTTGGATGAGAATGTATAAGGCATGGTTAGTAAGTTTGTAGATTATATCAAAATAGGTGGTATTGTAGATTGTGAGGAAGGTTATCAAGATGTACAGTGGGATCTTGATCAGCTGGGCAGGTGAGCTGACGAATGGCAAATGGAGCACAATTCAGGTAAGAGTGAGGTGTTGCATATTGACAAATCAAACCAGGGCAGGAACTTCACAGTGAACGGAAAGGAACTTGACAGTATCATGGAGCAGAGGGATCTAGGAGTATGTAGGTTATTTCGTGAAAGTGCGTCACAGATGGACGGCGATGAATAAAGGTTTTGACACGCTGATCGGCATCATCAAGGGCCTTGATTATAGAGGAAAAACGCCATTAAACTAGAAAAACAGCATTAAACTGGAAAGAGTGCAGACAAGATTTGAGAGGATGTTGACAGGACTCATGCATTCTGCCTTACAAATTCTCACACACTCTCACACACACTCTCTCACGCATGCACTCTTACACACACTCTCTCTCTCACACACACTCTCTCACGCATGCACTCTTACACACACTCTCTCTCTCACACACACTCTCTATCACACACAAACACATTCTCACACATTTTCTCTCACACATGCACACTGCCTTTCACTCTAGCACACACTCTCTCATACATTCTCTCATATGCTTTTTCACCCACCCTCTCACACACTCTTCTGTCTCAGTCTCTCAGGCACAATCTTGCTTACACATAATCTCTCACATACAGACACTTTCACTCTCACAGACTCTCAGGCACACTTTCCACCACACGCACTCTCTTCTCACACCACACTCTCTCTCTCACACACATACACATACATCCACTCTCACTCACACACACTCCCTTATCTGTCACACATGTACAAAGAATGCAAGCAGATACTCACAACTCACAAATGCAAGTGAGGTAGGTAGATGAATGGACCAAGTGGAAATGCTGACAGTGACACACACACCAACACAGGTATTGAAACAACAAGCTTCCGCAGTAGGTTTAAAGGGACTGAGCCCTGGCCTCCTGACGGCTGATGGGTTCTGGCAGTTGGACTTCCCGTGCCAGCCTGGTGCATGCCCACACTCTGCTACAATGCTGATGCATGCCATGCCCTCAGCTGAGCCTTAGAACCAGCATCTTCACACATTCCCACAGACTTCCAATGTAGCACTCTCAGCCGGTGCCCCGGCACACTACCTTCAGCTCCGATAGATCAGCCAGCCTGTCACTTGGAGCTGCCAGCTTCTACTCAGGCATCTGTCCTGCCAACGAGTCCTCCTTCCGCTTGCCCCAGGGGTTGAAGACGCAGCCTGCAAGATCACTGGCACCAAGGGTTCGAGACCCAGCCTGCAAGACCACTGGCACCAAGGGTTCGAGACCCAACCTACGGCCACTGGCCTCCATAACAGGCAAGGATTCTGGACTCTGTTAAAAGCTTGTAAGTGAGCTTGCATTTTTAACAATAATGATTAAAGCATAAACATGCCCGATTGGGTGTAATGTGGAAAAATGGTGGGAAGATTTTAGAAAGTGGTATATTGTTTACATGGAGGGAGGCTGCAGAATGATTCGGTTCAGAGATCTCGATGCCCTTGTACATCCATAAAGACCAACATAGTTCCTAGCCTTCCTAAACCCTTCATAGAAACATAGAAACATAGAAATTAGGAGTAGGCCATTCGGCCCTTCGAGCCTGCACCGCCATTCAATATGATCATGGCTGATCATCCAACTCAGTATCCCGTACCTGCCTTCTCTCCATACCCTCTGATCCCCTTAGCCACAAGGGCCACATCTAACTCCCTCTTAAATATAGCCAATGAACTGGCCTCGACTACCCTCTGTGGCAGAGAGTTCCAGAGATTCACCACTCTCTGTGTGAAAAAAGTTCTTCTCATCTCGGTTTTAAAGGATTTCCCCCTTATCCTTAAGCTGTGACCCCTTGTCCTGGACTTCCCCAACATCGGGAGCAATCTTCCTGCATCTAGCCTGTCCAACCCCTTAAGAATTTTATTAGTTTCTATAAGATCCCCTCTCAATCTCCTAAATTCTAGAGAGTATAAACCAAGTCTATCCAGTCTTTCTTCATAAGACAGTCCTGACATCCCAGGAATCAGTCTGGTGAACCTTCTCTGCACTCCCTCTATGGCAATAATGTCCTTCCTCAGATTTGGAGACCAAAACTGTATGCAATACTCCAAGTTTGCGGATGACACTAAGCTGGGGGGCAGTGTTAGCTGTGAGGAGGATGCTAGGAGACTGCAAGGTGACTTGGATAGGCTGGGTGAGTGGGCAAATGTTTGGCAGATGCAGTATAATGTGGATAAATGTGAGGTTATCCATTTTGGTGGCAAAAACAGGAAAGCAGACTATTATCTAAATGGTGGCCGACTAGGAAAAGGGGAGATGCAGCGAGACCTGGGTGTCATGGTACACCAGTCATTGAAAGTAGGCATGCAGGTGCAGCAGGCAGTGAAGAAAGCGAATGGTATGTTAGCTTTCATAGCAAAGGATTTGAGTATAGGAGCAGGGAGGTTCTACTGCAGTTGTACAGGGTCATGGTGAGACCACACCTGGAGTATTGCGTACAGTTTTGGTCTCCAAATCTGAGGAAGGACATTATTGCCATAGAGGGAGTGCAGAGAAGGTTCACCAGACTGATTCCTGGGATGTCAGGACTGTCTTATGAAGAAAGACTGGATAGACTTGGTTTATACTCTCTAGAATTTAGGAGATTGAGAGGGGATCTTATAGAAACTTACAAAATTCTTAAGGGGTTGGACAGGCTAGATGCAGGAAGATTGCTCCCGATGTTGGGGAAGTCCAGGACAAGGGGTCACAGCTTAAGGATAAGGGGGAAATCCTTTAAAACCGAGATGAGAAGAACTTTTTTCACACAGAGAGTGGTGAATCTCTGGAACTCTCTGCCACAGAGGGTAGTCGAGGCCAGTTCATTGGCTATATTTAAGTTAGATGTGGCCCTTGTGGCTAAGGGGATCAGAGGGTATGGAGAGAAGGCAGGTACGGGATACTGAGTTGGATGATCAGCCATGATCATATTGAATGGCGGTGCAGGCTCGAAGGGCCGAATGGCCTACTCCTGCACCTAATTTCTATGTTTCTATGAAGGGTTTAGGAAGGCTAGGAACTATGTTGGTCTTTATTGCAAGGTAAATGGAGCACAAAAGTGGGGAAGTCTTGTTTAAATTATATATGGTGTTGTTAGGACTATGTGTATGGATGATTGGGTGGAGTTTAGGTGTCTTTACTTAAAGAGGGATATTAAAATATGATTAACAATTGCCACGGAAATTGACTTTGGCCATCTCGACAGCAGTTTACATCACAGCCCATGCGAATGATGAACTATACATGGCTTTCAATAGTCTTGAAACTAAGTACATCAAGGCCTTGTTCATCATAGCCGAAGACTTTAGACTTTAGACATACAGTGTGGAAACTGTCCACACTGACCAGTGATCATCCCACTCACTAGCATTATCCTACACTCTTGGGGCAATGTACAATTTTTACCAAAACCAATTAACTGACAAATATGTACACTTCAGCGCGGACTCATTGGGCCAAAGGGCCTTTGTCCATGCTGTATCTCAATCAGCTGCCCCGGCAACCTCAAGTGCACCAATAGCCACGATCACCGTCACAGATGTCAGACACGATTCTTCAGAATTCACAAAAAACAACTGGCCTGGATGGAGTCCCTGGTCACGTCCTCAGAAAACTGCACAGAGCAGATAGCAGGAGTATTTGCAGACATCTTCCTACTCTATTCTGACGTTCACTTCCACTTTAAGAAGACCACAATCATCCTGGTGCCAAAGAAAATCAAGTAGCATGCTTTAATGACTATGGTCTGGCGGCTCTGACATCCACCATCATGAAATCCTTTGCGGGAATGGTGAGGGTGCACATGAACTCCAGCCTCCCACACAAACTCAATCCATAGCAATTTGCCGACTGCCGCAACAGGTCCATGGCTGATGCCGTTTTCCTGATCCTACACTCCTCCTGGGAATATCTGTATAGCAAGGACTCCTACATCAGACTCTTACCCATTGATTATAACTTTGCCTTCAACCCTATCATCCCAAACAAATTCATCTCCAAATCTCCTGGATTTACGAGTCGGCAAACCACTCTGCATTCTAGATTTAGTTTTAGTTTTAGTTTTAGAGCTCCAACGCGGAAACAGGCCCTTCGGTCCATCGAGTCCGCACCGACCAGCGATCCCCACACATATTAACACTACCTTCCACACACCAGGGACAATTTTACATTTATACCAAGCCAATTAACCTACAAACCTAACCTGCCACACGTCTTTGGATTGTGGGAGGAAACCAAAGATCTTGGAAAAAACCCATGCAGGTCACAGGGTGAACATACAAACTTCGTACAGACAGCACCCGTAGTCAGGATCAAAACTGGATCTCTGGTGCTGTAAGGCAGCAGCTCTTCCTGCTACGCCACTGTGCCGCCCAGATCCTCAACTTCCTGGTCCATAGATTGCAATCAGGAAGGATAGGCGACAAAAACATCCTCTTACATAATTCCCAACACTAGTACCCTGCAAAGATGTGTTCTCAGCCCCTTACTATACTCCCTATGCACTCACAACTGTGCAGCCAAATTCTGCTCTAATTCCATTCACAAATTTCCAGATGCCACCACCGTAGTAAAGCAAATCTTAAACAATCTCATGATAGCATACAGGAAAGAGATAGAGCGCTTAGTAACAACACCAATCTCTCCCTCAATGTCAACAAAATGAAGGAGCTAGTCATCGTCTTCAGAAAATGGGTTGGAGTACACTCCCCAATCTACATCAGTCGTGTTAAAGTGGAGATGGTCGAGAATTTTAAGTTACTAGGCAAAAATGTTACCAACAATTTGCCCTGGTGCAGTCACTTTGACATTATGGTCAAGAAAATACGTCAACATTACCACTTTCTCAGAAGACTAAGGAAATTCAGCAGATCTTAAATGACTCTCACCAATTTCTATAGAATTCTGATAGGATGCATCACAATGTGGTTTGGCAACTACTCTTCCCAAGACTACATGAAATTGCAGCTAGTTGTGGACACAGCCCAGTACATCATGCAAAGCTCCCTCACCATTGACTCAATCAACGCTTCCCACACAATGCCTCGGAAAAGCAGCCAACATAATCAAGAACCATTTCACCCCGTCATTCCCTAATCTCACTTCTCCTGTTGGGCAGAGGTACCAAAGCTAGAAAGCACATACCATCAGATTCAAGAAGAACTTTGATTAGTATGGGTGTCAGGGGTTATGGGGAGAGGGCAGGAGAATGGGGTTGAACTGGAAAGGTAGATCAGCCATGATTGATTGGTGGAGTAGACTTGATGAGCCGTATAGGCGTATTTCTGCTCCAATCACATGAACATATGAACATCGTCACCATTGTTATCGACTCTTGAACAGGTCTCTCATAAGTATTCTGAAAACCCCTCAGTCTATCTTGTTGTGGCACTTACACTTTTTTTTTATTGCACTCTGTAGCTGTAACACCATATCCTGCGCTTGCTTCCTCTCTCTTTTTGCACTTGTATTATATATATTATTATATCTCTTTTACACACTGGTATTACTGTAATCATGTCTGGATGATTTAGATGGATCACATTTTCCCCGGATCTTGGTACAGGTAACAATAACAAATCAACACCAATCCAGCACCCCCCCCCCCCCCCTGTTATGACTAATATACCAACATGACAAAGTGCCCATGAACAATGCCAGGAACTTGCATTGACATAGGACAACACCCTGCTCTAGTTACAATGTCAACAACATACTATGACGCAGCATAACTCCAGGCCATCTTGACAGTGCTAGGGCCACGCCAACCTTTGCCATCTTGTGGCCCTGTGAATGGCGCAAGCACAACACATTGACACAGGACCTCGATGTCAAGAAGACACACTGACCAGAAACTCACCAATATTGACCGAGCCTGATGCCTGCATTGCCCCAGGATGACCATAATGCCACTTTGACACAGGTTGGCTTCATGCCACAGTAAATGTGCCAAGTACCTGCACTGAGCCGGGATCCCACCCAGCCATGGTACAACTGTCGATACCACACATTGTCATAGAGATATGGAGCATGGAAACAAGGCCCTTTGTCCCACCTAGTTTTTTTCCACCCATCAACCACCGATTTAGTCTAATTTTACTTTAATATTTTTTTTAATTCTCCCCACATTCCCATCAACTCCTTCCATATTCTCCCCCTCACTCGGGACAATTTCCAACAGCTGCTTCACCTACCACCCTGCTCCTCTTTGGGATGGTGGAAGGATCCCTAGTGAGCCCTGTAAACGGATTGGTGTCTTACCGCCCTCACAAATGCTCCGGGTGATCCGGGGTCGGCTGCGGGAGGCTCTGCCGGGGCACGAAGATTGAACGGTGACCGGGTGAGGCGAGGGATGACAGTTGGCAGGCCCATGTGTGGATCCTGATCCTGATGGTGGAGTGGGCCACTGGAGGCCCTGCAACAGCCTGGGACTCGACTGGATCGGACATTGCTCCAAGAGGCTGAGCATGTGGATCAGACGGGGCCTGCAGCGCACGGAGAGGTGGAGCAATAATGGAGGATATCAATGGCACCGCCTGACCAGACAACATAGCAGGGACAACGGCCTTTATAGTCAAGTAAAAAACTCTACCCATATAATGGAATTGAATTGAGAAAAACAGTGCCAAAACACAATGTACACTGACTCAGTGTACTATTGATATTCACTTGCACTTATCGAAGAATGTGCTTATGTATAGTAATACTCTTAATGAATTGTATGCAAGGAAGGAATTTCACTGTAGCTCGGTACATGTGACAATAAAGTACTATTGCAGAATAGATAACACACCCCCACAATGGAGCCTCAGATCGGTTGTCGTATGGATGACTAGTCGAACTGGCCAGCCAAGGCCATGCTAAAATGTAGGAGCTGCAGACAAAGGAACTGTTGGACGAAAGCTGGAGGAAAGTAGCAGCCTTTGTCCCATCAGCTCCAGCACTTCTGGATGGAACGGTGACCCAGTGGTACAGTTGCTGCCTCACAGCTCCAGAGACCCTGGTTCCATCCTGACTGCGGGTGCTTTCTGTATGGATTTTATACGTTTTCGATATGGGTTTTCTCCAGGTGGTCCGGTTTCCGCCCACACTCCAAAGACGTACAGTTTTGTAGGTTGCTGCCGCACTGAATCTCTAAGCTAAATTAAGCTAAACTAAACTAAACTACGAAAGCTCTGTGACATCTGCTCGAGGCCCAGGCAGCATGAACAGGGGCACAGACACTCCGCAGCCCATTTCCCTGGCACGTGTCCACAGGGAGATGGGGGCCAGAGGTTCCCACTGGGCAAGTCAGAACTCCAGGCCGATAATAATGGATGGAGTAGCCTGTCCTCCTCTCTCCCACCCCCGGACCGATGACTGTGGCCTCACTGCCACGGTGTGGCCTTTCATACTGAGCTGGGAGCCCCATGGTCAGACTGCGTTGCTAATGAGCTTCTCACGTTGCCGTCCGGCTGGGGGAGGCAGATGAGGCCGTCGCAAGCAGCCCCGCTCCCCTGCATGCCCGCGCTTGCACGGGTGCTAATTAAGACTTCTCCGGCAGAAGCAGTGCCCCACTCTCCAGCTCGGAGCTGTCAGGTCGAGTTAGTTGCAGGCAGGCTTGTGAGACTAGGCCCAGGCTGGATCCCTACAGCGCGCCCTTCTGTCTCTGTGTTGCCCTGCTCCTCCTGCACAAGCTGCCCTGAACTGCCAGCTACACACACACACATCGCACTGCCCATTAGTCATCGCTTTGTATCCCTTCACTCAGATGATAGATACCTTTAATTTTTAAGCCCGTTTCGCTGCCAACTCAAGACAGAGCAGGCTGGTGCTTGTCCTCATCAGACTCACATGGATAAGCGGAGGAGCAGCAGCAAGGAGTCTGCAGCATCCTGGGCCACAGCTGTTTACAACACCCATCACAATCAGTTCTCAGCTGCTGTGTAGTTGCAGGGTCTGTTCAGTGAGTAGCCGGCATGTGAATATAATGGAGGGTTCCACTATGCGGCTCAGTCGTGCAGCACCAATGATCCGGGTTCCATCCTGTACGTTCTCCCTGTGACCGCATGGGTTTCCCTGGGAACAGAGTCTCCCACACTCCAAAGACGTACAAGTTTGTAGGTTAATTGGCTTCAGTAAAGATTGAAAATTGCCCCTGGTGCAAGATAGTGCAAGTGTATGGGGATCGCTGGTGAGCGTGGAATCAGTTGTCCCAAGGGCCTGTTTCTGCGCTGTATCTCTAAACTAAACTAAACTTGTTGCTCCTTGAGAATCAGAGACTGACAGTCAAACGAAAAAACTTCAAACTCTAAACACCATGGGCAAGTTGTTCTGCATCAAAGATCGACACAAAGTGCCGGAGTAACTCAGCGGATGAGGCAGCATCTCTGGAGAAAGAGGATGGATGACATTTTAGGATGGGACCCTTCTTCAGAATGAACTTTTAAAGAAGGGTCCCGGCCCGTAACGTCAGTTCTCCAGAGATGCTGCCTGACCCGCTGAGTTACTCCAGCACTTTGTGTTTATCTTCAGTATAAACCAGCATCTGGACACTTTTTATGCAGCATGCCTGCTCCGTGATTATGTCAGTCACATAAGCTATTTGGGGGCTACTTATGCAACGGGATGAGCAGAATGTGGTGGAAATCAAGGAGAGAACTACATCAAGTGGGGGAGGGGGGCACAAGGGTGGCACATACTGAACACTGACACAGCTTGTAGCTTGTGAAGAGAAAATCAGGTGACCAAGAGTGTGCTGCAAACTAAAATCAAACAGAGAGGCTTGGATAGAGTGGATGTGGAGATGATGTTTCCACTAGTGGGAGAGTCTTGGTCATAGCCTCAGAATTAAAGGACATTCCTTTAGGAAGGAGATGAGGAGGAATTTATTGAAACAAGGGTGGTTAATCTCTGGAATTATTTGCCACAGAACTAATCTCTGCCACAGAACTAATCAATAACTCCTGACACCCGTATTAATCAAGGATCTATCGATCTCTGCTTTAAAAATACCCATTGACTTGGCCTCCACAGCTTGAGGCCAAGTCAGTGGATATTTTTAAAGCAGAGATTGATAGATTCTTGATTAGTACGGGTGTCAGGGGTTTTGAGGATTAGTCAGGAGAATGATTGAACGGCGGAGTTGGCTTGATGGGCCGAATGGCCTATTTCTTCTCCAATCACTTATGACCTTATGACTTTATGAGAGTTGCAAATAAATAAGATATCCACAGGCTAAATTATCGGCTGGAATCTAATCGAGCGATACAGGGGATTTAAACAGAGCAAAACAGATACCGGGTGTAAATTGGTGAATTAAAGATTGGAATCTAATTGAGGAGGGTTCAATGGGATTATATATAGAATAACAGACATCCAGCAGTGAGTTAAGCCCCTGTCCCACTTTCCCGAGTTACTCACGAATTCTCCCGAGTTTTCCCCTTGATTCAAACTCGGAGAATTACGGTAATAACCAGCCGTAGGTACTCGGGGCTATTTTTTTTACTCGTGGACATTTTTCATCATGCTGAAAAAACGTCCCGACTTACCTGATGCCCCGAGTACCTACAGCTGGCATTACGAGCTGCTACAAACTATCTACGGATGCCTACGGCCTCCTACGGACTCGCTACGGACTCGCTAAGGACATTCTTCGAGTTTGAAGCAAGGAGAAAACTCAGGAGAATCTGCGAGTAACTCGGAAAAGTGGGACAGGGGCTTTGCTCATAAATCTAAACAAGGCGTAAGAGGATTTAAACAGAGAATAACAAATATTTAGGAGTAAATTAGTGAATTACATTTTGGAATCTAATCAAGGGGGTTTTGGGTGAAATTACATCAAGAACTACAACTAGACCGAGTGGGACCCATTGTACACCGTCCCCCAATGCGGGGGGGGGGAGGGGCGCGGCGTCACATGGGAGGGCTGGTCCCTGAACGCGGCGTCGGCGCTCACCCCGGAGTCAGGCGACCCCCAGAGCCATTCACCCCCATCACCCCTTCCCCCAACATAACCCGTTTGCCCAAGGCAATATTCCACCACTTACCCACAGCCCCCAACTGCGCAGGTGGCTATCCCCCTGACCCGTTGGGTCCTGTTTCCCCAACGCAATATTCCAGCACTCCCCAATGCAATCAATCCTTCCCACATGGGGGGCAGTCGGCTCTTCCCGGAGCCAATGAATGGACTCAACTTTTGGGTCGGCATCGGACACCCTTGACCCAATCAATCCTTCCCACGTGGGGGGGGGGGCAAAAATCTCACTCTCTCCTTACTCCCCTTGAAGCTGCTGATCTCATTATCTCTCTGTCACCTCTCCTTCCCTCTCCTTTTCCCTACCCTCAGTCACTCCCTCCCTCACCGCTCCCCTTTCGTACTCTCCCACTAAAGACAATGATTAAATAACATCTCTTCTCCTCCCATCCCCCACTCCGTCAACTCTTATAGCTTGTGTATTGGCAGCAGAGATCACATTGTGATGTCATTTTCGGTTGTCAGAATGTTCACGGCAGCGTATGTAAATGAGATCCCATTGTGATTGGACGACTGTGAGATGCCATTGTGATATCATCACTGGAAGCTGCTAGAAAATTCCCACTCTCGCAGTCAGTTATTATTCTCAATGTTGGCTTTTTTTAAACTTTAAAGATCAATAACATGAAATATAACATCAAATGTGAAGAAAGTTGATATGAACGACCATGGGAAAAAGCTGAGTAAGATTCTGCAAAAAAATTGTGCTATTGTATACCATGTTGGCGTAGCTCCTGAGATCACAGACAGACAGACAAACAAGTCAAGTCTTTTAATAATATATAGATAATTAGGGTGGCACGGTTGTGCAAGGGTAGAGTTGCTGATCGGGTCCAATCCTGGCTGTGGGTGCTGTCTGTATGGAGTTTGTACATTTCCCTGTGATCGAGTAGGTTTTCTGTGGGTGCTCCAGTTTCCTCTTGCACTCCAAAGGTTTATATGTTAATTGGCTTCGGTGAAAATTGTAAATTGTCCCTAGTGCATAGGATAGTGCAAGTGTACAAGGGCCGCTGTTCGGTACGGACTCGGTGGGCCGAAGGGCCTGTTTCCGCACTGTATCTCTAAACTAAACATATGAAAACTAAACTAAACTAAACTCAACTCAATTCAATTCAACCCATTCCTTCTCTCCAGAGATGCAGCCTGTCCCACTGAGTTACTCCAGCATTTTGTGTCTATCTTCAACTCAACTAAACTCAACTCAACTAAACTCAACTAAACTAAACAACTGAACAATTAAACTAAACTAAACTAAATAACAGATATCCAGCAATGAGATAATGATTCAAATCTAATTGTGGGGTTTGGATGCTTATTTATAGAATAACAGATATACGAGAGTGAATTACAGGTTGGAAACTAATCAAGAGATTAGGGAGGGTTATATATAGTATGACAGATATCTGGGAGTCTGTTCGTGAGTTATAGACTGGAATCTAATCGTGATTCAGAACGCTTAAAGATAGAATATCAGATATCCAGGAGTGTGCTACTGACAGGAATATAATTGAAGGGTTCAGCAGTTTATTCTTAGAATAATAGATACCCAGGAGTGATTTTCACAATGGAATCTAATTGAGGGATTTGTGTTGTTTATATATAGAATAACAGAGACCCGGGAGTGAATTCAAGTTTTAAACATATCAAGCTGCATCAACTTGAGTTTAAGAGATTACTATACAAAATAACTCCCTGCTTGCATAATCTTTCAAGGATCTGTCATCTGCACTTAATCTTTTTACTGTAAATTGGAATATGATCTGTTCTCTTTTGCCAGGTCTAAAATAATTGAAATATGATCACAACGGTGTAGATATCGTCTTAATACTTATCTGATAGTTTACACAGTGCTCAAACCTGGTTATGTTCAACGCCGCCTTGCACGATGCACTGCCAAACATTGTTTTCAAAGACTAGATGACACACAAACATTTCTCATCAAAAGCAATCTCAGTGGGGATTTGTAACTAGAGCTGTGGGAACATTCCAGGCCTAATCTTATGGTTGTACATGAGGCTGTGTTGCTGGGCTTCCTTCCTTACAGCCACCACACGCAGTCTGGAGTAGTAACTTAATCAGAGGGTGGGTGGGATACCTTGTTTGTGATCTATGTCCCATCTCATGGTTGGAGTGACGTGCGGTAAGATCTTAGCATTGCCCAGAGGTGGCAAGCTATGAGCAAGTGTCTGCGTGCAAGACAGAGGCCGGGGTGGATCATGGTTTGCTTTGCATTATTCCACTTCGAGGCTGCAGTATAACATTGAAACAACAGGACTGGTTTTGCGGCAGGGGATAAATCTTTGGAGGTCCGTGTTATGGCCCTTGATTTGATGAATGAACTTCCTGGAGTCACGGAGATATCAACAAACAACTGTTTTCATGGAAAGGGATGAACCCAGCAACTCAGGAGGGTTTTGCAGCTGTATTTCCAAGAAATTGTGCTCATTTAATGAAATTGGTGTGAATAATTTGCGAGTTTTGGGTGCGCTGGTAGTCGTGTGAGTTAACGATCACTGGAAACTAGCTCCCACAGTTGACCCGCTGCAACCAACTCTTAATGTAGGTTGGATACTACATCTTTTCCTTCCCTCCTTCTGTACCTGCATATCGACATTTGTTGCTTCATGCACATCTATATTACTAAAAGTCTGAACTTGACCGCTTTTGGCTCGCTGTGCTGCGATTTCCGAGAGAACGCCGCCACCTATGGCCGTCATTTTTGGCCACCTCGCTCAGAGCCCCCCTCCGCCTTCCGGGACCAGAGGATTTTCCCCATCGATCAAAAATCAGAGAGATATTAATGTTTTTAAATAATTTGCCATTCTACTGCTGCCCCTGCTGGAGGGAGGGGGAGGGACTACAAAACCAGGAAATGGTGT
The DNA here is from genome assembly GCF_010909765.2 of Amblyraja radiata. Classification (NCBI taxonomy): domain Eukaryota; kingdom Metazoa; phylum Chordata; class Chondrichthyes; order Rajiformes; family Rajidae; genus Amblyraja; species Amblyraja radiata. The sequence goes on along the minus strand of NC_045965.1, from coordinate 24,197,990 downwards.
GCCTCACTCAGTCTCTGCAAGATGGAGGAAGCCAGAGGGTCACGTCTCTCTGAGCTCTGAATAACACTGAACACATGTCTACTCAACTGTGAGTGCCCTGAATGTGGTTTGAAAATGAAAATATGGTTGGTTTGAAGTAAAAAATACACTGCAAATGGTTGTTTGGGTTGAAGTAATTGGTAGAGAGGTGTAATTGGTGGAGAGGTGGAATATTGCATTGGGGAACCAGGCCTCCCGTGTGAACATGGGACCCAACGGGTCCCACTTAGTCTAGTTGGCACCTAAATCCTTCTCAAATCAGCTTCCTACAGTTCACCGGGCAGCCCTGGATCAGTTCACATTTATGGTGATGATATGTACCTGGTGCACAGCAGGTCCCTCTTGCAGTTTAACTGCAGAATTTCAATGTTAAAGTGGTGACCGACTGTCTGCAATTTTCACACACGCTAAAACAAAGGACATGAATTTAAGTGACACTGATGCTGGGGGTGGTGGTTGCAGGCGCAGCAGATACATTAGTAGCAATGAAAAGACTTTTGGATAGGCAGGGAATGGAGGGATATGAGTTATGTACAGGTTACATTATATTTATACATGTACTTTGTGATGGTCTTTGCATTATATTTGACACAGACATTGTGGGCTGTAGGACCAGTTCTTGTGCTGTACTGTTCTATGTTATACGTCCGACAATGCTTGCGGACATTGAACTTTGTCTCCTGAACTTTGTGCTATATTGCTGAGAACTGTATTCTGCACTGTGTCTTCCTCCTGTTCAACATATTGTATTTCAGTTTGGCTCGATTTATTTATGTATAGTATTATTTTATTTGATTGCAAGCTTTTCAGTGTACCTCAGTACACATGACAACAATAAACCTAAACCTAAACTAAAGATAGACACTAAATGCTGGAGTAACTCAACGGGTCATGTAGCATCTCTGGAGAAAATAAATAGGTGACGTTTCAGGCAAAGACCCTTTTTCAGACTGAGAGTCAGGAGAGAGGCATTACTAACTAACCTGAACTAAGACCTAAACTAACTTGGGCTGTAAGCTCCCCAGTTCTCCATCTGCATCTGTCGGGATGATGACAAAGATCATGAGAAGTCTGGATCCTTCATCCCAGTGTGAGATGCAATGATCACTGCCTGGGCTCGATCTGCCAACCGTGACTTGGGGCCTCGAAGTCACCTTCGTGAGGAAGCTTCTTCAGCAAAGAGGAGCAACCTCATTCCAGCAGTCTCTCTCAGAATCTTACCTGTTTCAATCAGATATTTCTCTTTTTGTTAAACTGAAATGAGAATAAACCATGCATAACACATCTCTCACAGGATGTCACTCTAAAGGTTAATCTTATGAACCTTTTTTCTCCGTTTCTTCAAAGTACAAGTATTTTTCCTTTAGTATGAAGACTAAAGCTACTCTAGGTGCAGTCCCATGGTTTACCAACAGCAACCAACACTCAGTATAGGTGTGAATACCAACCTTTCCCCACCTGCTGCTGGACCTGCATATTGACATTTGCTGTTTCAAGCACATTGGCACCTAAATCCTTCTCAACGTCAGCTGTTACAGTTTGCTACCATTTAACATTCCATTGAGGATCCAGTACTGATCATTGTCTCAATGTGATAGATGCACCCTGACAAACTTATAGTGAACCAGTTATTCAAACTTTCACTTCATTGATAATCTGGATCTACATATCCCTATCTATTCTGTAAGATACTGCTCAGCACCAGATTTGTTAAACACCATATCCATTTCACGAAAGGGTGATGCAGCAGTACGTCAAGTAGAACTGGCTAATCACCCTCACTCATTCCTACTCTCAGTCATTGGAGAGGGGATGAAAGCCACCACCTACCAATGCTGGTGTGGTTTTTACTCACCAAAGTCCAGTTGGGCTTTGCCAGAGCCATTCAGCTCCAGACATTGTGGCCTTGCTCCAAACAAGGACGGAACCAAGAGCTGAATTGCAGAGGTGAGGTGAAGGTGACTGCACCTGATGTCAAATTAGCACGTGACTGTATGTGGTACCAAGAGACCATGGTGAATAGAAATCACTGGGCTTCAAGGGGACAACACTTCAGTGGATGGAGTCAAACCTCACACAAAGCACAATGGTTGTGGTGATTAGAGGTCAAACACATTCATCAAGGACATCATTGAGGAGCACCTCGGGGCAGTGTCCTAGACCCAGTCATCTTCAGCCGCTTCATCCACTGCAATGTCTGAAGTGGGAATGTTCACTTATGATTGCAAAATTGCACATGCAACCCACTAAACAGCACATCACAGCACCCAGCAGAACCAAGACAACACTTAGGCACGGGTTGATATGTGGCAAATAATATTGAGGTTAGCAAAAGGGCCAGGCAATGACCGTCAAACAAGAGAGAGTCTAAGCAACCACCCTTGACACTCAACAACATTCCCAGTCGCCACCATCATTAATCTTAGACATTACTTTACCTTCGACGTTACTTTAGACTTTAGAGATACAGCGTGGAAACAAGCCCGCTGGCCCACTCAGTCTGTACGACCAACACTAGCCCATACACTAGTTCTATCCTACACACTGGGGACAATTCACAAGAGCCAGTTAACCTACAACATGCACATCTTTGGAATGCGGAAGAGAAACCGGAGCATCCAGAGCATTTGTGGGTGTGTGTCATCTACAAAGTGCACTGCAGTTACTCACCCAGTCTACACCATCAGAACCTCCCAAACCCTTCACCTCCATCATCAAGGTCAAGAACAGCAGGCACATACAAACGCCACCAGTTTGGTTCAGTTTATTTTATTTTAGTTTAGAGATACAGTGCAGAAACAGGCCCTTTGGCCCACCAAGTCCGGGCCGACCAGCAATCCCCGTGCACTAGCACTATCCTTCAGACTAGGGACAATTTACAATCTTTTTACCAAAGCCAAATTAATCGACAAACCTGTACATCTTTGGAGTGTGGGAGGGAACTGGAGCACCCGGGGAAAACCCACGCAGGAAGAAAGTACAAACATCGTACAGACAGCACCTATAGTCAGGATTGAACCTGGTCCCTGGCGATGTAAAGCAGCAACTCTACTGCTGCGCCACCGTTGCTGGTTAGGGGTTTCCCTACAAGTTGCAGACCATCCCGACTTGCAAATATACTGATTATATTTTAAGGTTGCTGGCTCTAAATTCTGGACCTCCCTCTTCAACAGCACTGTGGGAGCACCATCGCCAGAAGGACTGCAGCAGTTCAAGAAGGCAACTCACCACCTCCTCAGGGCAATTAAGGATGGAATTAGGAAAGTGGATAGGGTTTGTTCCGTTTGCATAATGTACAGTGGGAGTGAATGGAAAGGGGTTTAGTCCATCAAATGCCTTTGATTTGTGTGTAGGAAGGAACTGCAGATGCTGGTTTACACCGATGATAGACACAAAATGTTGGAGTAATTCAGCGGGTTAGGCAGCATTTCTGGAGAAAAGGAATAAGTGACGTTTCGGGTCAGGACACTTTGATTTAGTTTGAATAGTGAGGTGTCTGCCCATAGGAATTCCTTTTTAATAAACTGCCCACGCTGATCACCACAGCAATGTTTACACTGACAGCACCATTGCTGTCGCATTTTGGATCAACTGCGTCCCCTAGCATGCTGGCACAGCTGGCACACACGCCACTATCAATTAGCTGCGTTGCAGGAAGTGATGCATTGCCAGCAACCACTGCGAAGAAAGTCACATGACCACGGACCCTGCAATGGCACTCAGTCCTGGCTTCCAGGAATCAGTCTTCAATTAATCACCACCAAAGTGATCGAGCTAATGAGTGTCACAGGGACCCAAAGAAGACTGGCCAGGCAGCCACACTGCCACTCCACTCAAGCCATGATTAATGAATTCCTTTATTAACACTGGCAGTCGTGACATTGTCATAACACTGTCTTATGAGCCTTTCAACACTCAGGATGAGTGTGGAGAATTAAACCAGCCTCTCCAACCACTTGTACATGATTGCAATGCATGAGGAGTATTCATCATCAAACCCCAGTCCAAGGAGGCAGCTTTATTTGGGTCCTTTTAAAAGAGGAATTCTCTGAAATTGAGATTGGATCTCTTTTAAAGAAAGTGAGTCAAATCTCTTTACTTGAACAGCATGCCAAGGGCAGGAAAGACTTGCACTTGTATGCACACACAATATGTTTGAGCCCTCATACTCTAGTCCTCGGAAGATCCCAACCGAAAATGTTGCCTATTCATTTCTACCACAGATGCTGGCGGAATGGTGGCGCAGCGATAGAGTTGCTGCCTTACAGTGCCAGAGACCCAGGTTCGATCCTGACTATGGGTGCTGTCTGTATGGAGCTTGTACGCTCTCCCCGTGACCTTTGTGGGTTTTCTCTGGGAGCTCTGGTTTCCTCCCACACTCCAAAGCAGTACAGGTTTGTAGATTAATTGGCTACTGTAAATTGTAACTTTTCCCTAGTGTGTGTATGATAGTTTATAGGGCCTGTCCCACTTGGGCGACTTAATCCGCGAGTTCTGGCGAGTTTACCCTCGACTCATACTCGCAGCATGGTCGACACGAGGTCGTAGGAGGTCTTCGTAACTCTCCTTCATGCTCGAGAGTGGTCTCCGCGTACTCGAGGCCTCAGCTAGGTCGCGGCGTTTTTGTTCAATGTGTTAAAAAATACCCACGAGTAAATAAAAGTCGCCATGGAAAAAATCGATACTTTTTTTACTCGTAGGTTTAGTTGTAGTAGGTCGTAGTAGGTCGGCATGTTAGTCGTAGGTAATCGAGGGTAGTCGAAGGTAGTCGAGGGTAGTCGTGGATAGTCTTCATCATAGTCGAAGGGAGGTCAAAGGGAGGTCGAAGGAGATCGAAGGAGGTCGTCTTCACTCTCCACTATTCGGTGTCCAATTTTCCCGGAGTTAGTAGCTAGTCGTAGCTAGTCGAAGCTGGTCTTCAACATAGTCGAAGGAGGTCGAAGCTGGTCTTCAACATAGTCGAAGGAGGTCTTCGCATGTCATTTCTTCAAACTCTTCTAAACTCGCCAATTAAGTCGCCCAAGTGGGACAGCCCCTTTAGTGTGCGGGGATCGCTGGTCAGCGCGAACTCGGTGGGCCAAAGGGCCTCTTTCCGAACTGTATCTCTAAACTAAACTAAACTCAACATAGTGAGTGGGAAGTGCTGGAGCAGACTGTCAGGGGAGGTCTTAGAAGTAGATATGATAGCAACATTTAAGAAACATCTAAATAGATGCATGAACAGGCAGAGGATAGAGAAGTTCAGACCATGGGCAGATAGATAGGATTAATTAGATTGGCATCATAGCCAGCACTGGTATGGTGGGCCGAAGGGCCTGATCCGCTTCTGCACGTTTCTATATTCTAGGTCTAGGACATACCTGTGGGATTTTTTATTCAGTTAATGCCAGTGCTGTAGCTGCACTGTTCCAGTGTGGATAGAGACACAGCGAGTTGTGAAGTACAAGATTGACTGTGTGGTGCTTCTCTCCTTTGCAGAACACCTCAGTTCAATCCTGACCCTGAGCATTCTATTCCATCAGTGTAATTCTCCATCCCACACACATGCTGACCTCCTTGTCTGTGGTCCCAGGAACAGTTCCGATGAAGATCAATATTTGTTTGATTAACAGCATCGCATCTACCGACTAGATACATTACAGCCCTCAGGGCTCAACATTGCGTTTCGGGAAGTCAGACATTCCAGTCTCGTTTGAATGTTTCCACCTGCATTATTTCTCGTTTGTTAATGATTTCAGGTTTCATTCATCTCCCGAATATTAAAAAAAAACTGAAGATGCAGGAAACCTGAGATAAAAATAGAAAAAAATCTGGAAACACTCAGTGGGTCAGGCTGCATCTGCATAGAAAATAGAACAGTTCAACCCAAGAACAGGCTCTTCTACATATCTACCTGCACATAGCCCACATCCCTCCATTCCCTGCGTATCCATGTGCCTATCCAAAAGTATTTTAAATGCCACTAATATATCTGCTTCACCCACCACCTTGGGTTCCAGGCACTCACCACCCTCGGTGTAAAAGACCTGCTCCATCCATCTCTTTTAAACATTGCCCCTATCACTGTAAAATATGCCCTCTAGTATTAGATTTTTCCATTCTGGAGAAAAGATTCTGACTATTCTACCCCATGAATGTCTCTCATAATTTTATATACTTCTCGCAACCTCCGGCCTTCCAGAGAAAACAATCCAAGTCTATCTAACCTCTCCCTGTAGTTAATAATCTGTAGAGCAAGAAACAGAGTTAATGGTAAAGCAACAATAAAGTATGATTCTGAGGGTATGGTTACATCAGCTGTCATCTGAATGTGCTGAGATCACACCCAGCCCACTCCCTCTTCTCCCCTCTCTCATCGGGCAAGAGGTATGAGAATGCATACCTTCAGATTCTGGGACAGTTACTTCCCAGCTGTTTAACCAGTAACTGGGGCGTCATGTTGGTGCAGCTGTAGAGTTGCTGCCTTTGATTGCTTGTAGGTCTGGAGACCCGGGTTCAATCCAGACAACGGATGCTATCTATACGGAGTTTGTACATGCTCCCCGTGACCGCGTGGGTTTTCTCTGAAATCTTCAGTTTCCTCCCACACTCCAAAGACATACAGATTAGTAAGTTAATTGGCTTTGGTTTGTATACTTGGTATAAGTGTAAATTGTCCCTAGAGTGTGTAGGCTTTTGTTAATGTGCGGGGATCGTTGGTCAGTGCAGACTCAATGGGCCGAAGGGCCTGTTTCTGTGCTGTATCTCTAAACTAAACTAAACTGAACCCTCCGATCGAAAACTAGAGGGCAGTCCTGAGCTACTACATACTCATTGGATAACCTTTGATCGGAATTTACTGGACTTTATCTTGCATTAAACGTTATTCCCGTTAATCCCTTCATCATGTATTTGTCCGCAGACTGGTTGGCACGCAACAAAAGCATTTTACTGTACCTCGGTACACATGACAATAAACTAAACTGAAACTCATGATGAACTCACAGAGCACTGGGAGAAACACCCCTTCGAATCATGCAGTGTGTGTTTCTGTCAGAAGTTGGAGCTAATTGTGGTTCAAGACACTGAGCTCCGCAGGATTGCAAGCAGTAAGTACAAATATTAGGGCCTAGGTTTGGACGATAGTAAATCCATTTATCAGGCTTTCCTTAGTTATCTAAATACCTCAAGTAACATAGAAGGTTCCTAGCAGTAGGATTAAAGCTGCTATTTCTCTGCAATGCCATCTTACACAAAAAGGTAGGTTAGCCTCTGTAAAAAAATGCCCCAGTGTGTAGAGATTGGACGAGAAAGTGGGATAACATAGAACTATGGTGAACAGGTGATCAATGTCGGTGTGGACTTGATGGGTCAAAGGGCCTGTTTCCATGCTGTGTCTTGAAACTAACCTAAACTAAGCTAAACTAAACTAAACTAAATTAAACTACTGTTTTTAAAGCTGGTGATCATAGTTTTCAGGCCCCGATACCTTCTTCCTAATGTGAGCAGCAAGATATGAGCATGGCCAGGATGATGAGCATGCATTTTTGAGGCAGTGACTCCTATAGATCCCATCCCCCAGTGAGGGGCAGCACCCTGAGGATCTGCGACTGAGTGTCAGTGCTACCTTACTTTCCTTAAAAGATTAAAGTAGAGTCAGAAGATGTATCTATTTTAAAGCTTATTGTTGGGATGAGACTGAGCCAGTTTGCAATAAAATGGTGCACAACCCAGGCGACACTCTGTGTGCTGGTCCCAGAAGCAGATATGCAATAATTCATTAAAATGGCTCCACTCTTTTAAACCTGTGCTCCACCAGCACTAAACTTTATTCCCTTTATCCTGCATCAATACTCGCTAGAATTTAGAAGATTGAGGGGGGATCCTATAGAAACTTACAAAATTCTTAAGGGGTTGGACAGGCTAGATGCAGGAAGATTATTCACAATGTTGGGGAAGTCCAGAACAAGGGGTCACTGTTTAAGGATAAGGGGGAAATCTTTTAGGACCGGGATGAGAAAAACATTTTTCACACAGAGAGTGATGAATCTCTGGAATTCTTTGCCACAGAAGGTAGTTGAGGCCAGTTCATTGGCTATATTTAAGAGGGAGTTAGATGTGGCCCTTGTGGCTAAAGGGATCAGGGGGTATGGAGAGAAGGCAGGTACAGGATACTGAGTTGGATGATCAGCCATGATCATATTGAATGGCGGTGCAGGCTCGAAGGGCCGAATGGCCTACTCCTGCACCTATTTTCTATGTTTCTATGTTTCTAGTACACTGTGGACTGCGTAATTGTAATCATGTATAAGTCTTTCAGCTGACTGGTTAACATGCAACATAAAAACTTTTCACCTTGGTATACATGACAATAAACTAAACTAAACTCAAGTACACTAAAGTAAAACTAACCCTTTCTTTCTCTCCCCCCTTACTTAAACAGTGGTTTCACATTTGCTACTTCCCAAACCACTGGAACAATTCTGGAATCTATAGATATTTGAAAGGTGATACGAGAGTATTACTTCCTTCCAAATCCAAAATTCAAGATCTTTATCATCAGGTGCTAAAGATTGATCAGTTTTCGGTTTCAAGAGCTTCATGAGTGATCAGTAGATACAATAGTGGTGTTTAAGAGGTTTGTAGATGACAATGAATATGCAGGGAATGGAGGGATATGGATCACATTCAGAGGGAAGAGATGAGTTAAATTTGACCTCATGTGATGCACAGACCTCATGGGCTGAAGAGACCATTCTTGTCCCGTACTATCCCATGTTCTATAATCTGTGTTCGATGATTTTTCTTTCTTTTACTTACTTCTTTTATTTTTGGCATTTGCACATATGTTTTATCCTCCTGTATTCCTGGGAGGGATTTTGTGTTGGCTTCTTAGTTTAGTTTAGAGATTTGTAGGTTAATTGGCTTCAGTAAATATTGTAAATTGTCCCTAATGTGTAGGATAGTGTCACTGTATGGAGTGATTGCGGGTCGGCTCAGACTCGGTGGGCCTAAAGCCTGTTTCCGCGCTGTATCACTAAGGTCTAAAGTCTAAAGATAGAGTCACAGAGGGATAGGGTGAAAGAGTGATAGAATGATAGTCATATTCATAGAGTGATAGTGAGAGAGTGATAGAGAAAGGGTGACAGGGACACAAAGTTGTAGTGTGATAGATTGGGAAAGTGATAGAGTCATAGTCATTGTCACAGAGAGGGATACAGCACGGAACAGGCCCTAGCGACCACTGCACTTCCCACCAACCACCTATTTACACCACATTTTCATCCCCCCACAGTCCCAGCAACCCCCCCTCCCCCCCCAGATTCTACCACTCACCCACACACTGGAGGCAAGTTACAGTGGCCAATTAACCCCACAGCCTCCATGTCATTGAGATTAGAGAGGAACCGAGAGCACCCTGAGAGAACCCATGCAGTCATACATAGAATCCTGTGCTGGAGGTCAGGATTGAACTTGGGTCACTGGAGGTGTGAGACTGCGGCTCCACCAGCTGCACAACTGTGCCACCAGCGAGCCGTTCAGAGGGAGCGCAGCATTGTCAGAGGGGTTGTCTTCACAGAGGATGTTAAACCTCCCCTGGTGAACATCAAAGACCCCATGTTGATCACTTGAGAACACATTTGAAGTTTTCCTTCAAATGACCCGCTAGCACTGTTTAAAACAAATATTATAGAACAGTGTAGCACAGGAACAGGCCCTTCAGCTCTATGATCTTTGCTTCAGCCCACAATTTGTGTGCTGAACATGACACCAACTGATCACACCAGCCTGCATATGACCCACACCCCCCATTCCCTACACTTCCATGTGCATTACTAAAAGCCTCTTAAATGCCACTATGGTATCTGTGTCCACCACCATCACCCCTGGCAATGCGTTCCAGGCATTTGTGTTCGGCTGGCACCCAGTTAATAGAGTCATAGTATCTTACAGTGTGGAAACAGGCCCTTCAGCCCAACTAGCCCACATGGACCAACATGTACCATCTACACTAGTCCCACCCGCCTGCATTTGCCCCATATCCCTCTAAACCTGTCCTATCCATGTACTTGTCTGAATGTTTCTTAAACGTTGCAATAGTACCGGTAGCAACAACAGACCCTTAAACATCGTGGGTCTGAGTGCATGGCCATCCCCTAACCAGCAGGTTGTCTACACGGGGAAAGGTTGGAAGTGATGGCTTCCTTTTCTCATTCATTATAAAACAGACTTAGACATTTCTTGCAGATAAATCCATCAGAGTCTGAGTCTGTATCTACATATCTAAGTCTGGTGCACTCATTAGACAGGTCCCAGTGGGGTAAACAGGCTGCATGTCTAGAATAACTCCTTTGAGGATGTATAATAAAATCAGAGCGGTTCCCCTTCCTACAGCGATCTTCAGTGTAATCACTCTTGACTGGTTGGCCTGTGGGTGGGGAGAGATTGTTGAGTTGCCCTGGGGGTCTGTTGGATTTCTTTTCACACTAACTTTCTGCAATTTAAATAAAAATTGTCTGTTTGAAATATTCATGTCAAGACAGCTCAAAGGAATGTGTGGATGAACTAATTTGAATGATTTTAAGTTGAATTTCATTCTCTTCTCTTCTAACCAGTCGATGGGGATGTTTACGAACCGCAAGGTGGAGAAGTCACCTGAAAGAAGTGCCGATCAGTTTATGACAGGCAGCCTGATTCAGTGCACTCCACAGAACCGAGCCAATCCAGACCAATTCAGCCTGATCCAATCTATGAGGATGTTGCCAGGACTAGAGGGTCTGAGCTATAGGCAGGGGTTGAGTAGGCTGGGACTCTATTCCCTGGAGCGCAAGGAGGACGCGGGGTGATCTTATAGAGGTGTATAAAATCATGAGAGGAATAGATCGGGTAGATGCGCACAGTCTCTTGCCCAGAGTAGGTGAATCGAGGACCAGAGGACATAGGTTCAAGGTGAAGGGGAAAAGATTTAATAAGAATCTGAGGGGTAATTTTTTCACACAAAGGGTGGTGGATGTATGGAACAAGCTGCCAGAGGAATTAATTGAGGCTGGGCCTATCGCAACATTTAAGAAGCAGTAAGTCAGGTACATTAATAGGACAGGTTTGGAGGGATAGAAACATAGAAACATAGAAATTAGGTGCAGGAGTAGGCCATTCGGCCCTTCGAGCCATTCGGCCATTCAATATGATCATGGCTGATCATCCAACTCAGTATCCCGTACCTGCCTTCTCTCCATACCCTCTGATCCCCTTAGTCACAAGGGCCACATCTAACTCCCTCTTAAATATAGCCAATGAACTGGCCTCGACTACCCTCTGTGGCAGGGAGTTCCAGAGATTCACCACTCTCTGTGTGAATAAAGTTCTTCTCATCTCGGCTTTAAAGGATTTCCCCCTTATCCTTAAGCTGTGACCCCTTGTCCTGGACTTCCCCAACATCGGGAGCAATCTTCCTGCATCTAGCCTGTCCAACCCCTTAAGAATTTTGGATCAATGGACCATTTGGATATTTGGATATGGACCAAATGCTGGCAGGTGGGACTAGTGTAGCTGGGGCATGTTGACCAGTGTGGGCAAGTTGGGCCAAGTGGCCAGTTTCCACACTGTATCGATCTATGACACTATACTGTAACTCTATGACCAATCTGACCTGATCCAGCCTGATTCAACCCGATCCAGCCCGTTCCACATATTCTGTTGTGCTGTAGCAAGCAAGAATTTCATTGTCCTATCTGGGACATATGACAATAAAACACTGTTAACTCTTGTCTCATCAATGACCTGTGAAGTGGGAATATTTGATGATCACTACATATTTAGAGTCAGTTAGGGGTGTCAGAAGTGATGGGGAGAAGAAGGAGAATGGGGTTAGGAGGGAGAGATAGATCAGCCATGATTGAATGGCAGAGTAGACTTGATGGGTGGAATGGCCTAATTCTGCTCTATCACTAATGACCCCATGACCTCATGATGGGCAGATACAGAAACAGGTCCCTCGGCCGATCGAGTCCACATCAACTATCAATCACCCAATTACACCAATCCTATATTAATCCATTTGGTTAAGAAATTATTCCCTTTATCATACGCGCCCCCCAGATTCTGCCATTCAGCTATACTCAAGGCATGACCCTACTAATCCATACATCTGTGGGATGTGGAGGAGACCACAGCACCAGGAGGAAATCCATGCAATTTTATTTTTCTCTTGCTATAAAGTTGGTGTGTTGGATGCCGAGGCTGTTACAGTGAAAGGTGAGGATCTGGGAAACTCTGCCCTTGTTGCATCTGGGGTGAGAGGGAGATCCTTGGCATAAATCAGTTCATTTGAATTACATATAGACGTGAACAATTAGCTTTGATATTTTGGGACAAAACTTGCGACTATTTGGGGCGGAATCTTAATTATTGTCCTTAATGTGGATATTTACTTTTCTTATTTAACCACCATATCAATTATGTTGCAAATGTTGTATTTATTTGTAGATGCGTAAGGCTTTGTGCAAGTTTTATAAACTCTTATAAATTTTTATAAAGGTTTTCCACGTTTGGGTTCATAGATCGATGGAGCTGAACTCAACAATGTTGTGCAACAGGAGTTTAATTTTGTTTAGTTCGGAGATATGGCCCTTCGGCCCACCATGCCTGCCCCAACCAACAATCCCTGTACACTAACACTATCCTGCACACTAGGGACAATTTACAAATTTACAGAAGCCAATTAACTTACAAACCTGTACATCATTGGAGTGTGGGAGGAAACCAGAACCCCTGGAGAAAACCCACATGGTCGCAGGGAGAACGTACAAACTCCGTACAGTGCACCGGTAGTCAGGATTGTACCCGGGTCTCCGACGTTGTAAGGCAGCGTGCCTCATCCCAACCTCAGTCATCAAGTACTCGAGGTTTAGCACCACCCAGGACTGGATGACCAAGAAGCCAACTGGAACAATGCAACAAATGCCCCAGGCAAGACCACCAGATTCGGTGTAGACTCACCATAAATGCTCATCCTTTAGAGAAGGTACTTCCTCAGTTCTCATAGGAATTCCTCCTCCAAAATTCAGAGAACTAAAACGGCATTATATCCCAGATTACCCACAGCTATAGGTGGTATGAAGAGTCTAGTTCAGGGATCAGCAGGATCCTGATGAATAAATGCTTGGAGCTTGCATGTTGTGCACAGCAGATACCATTGCCCTTTCATGCCTCAATGTCCTTTCCCGGGGATTTGTGAGTCTCCAGTTAAATGCCGTAATATATGCCCATGAAAATTTGCTTTTGGTCCTTCTTCACGCATCTTTTCTTGCTGATTCCCTCTTCTTTCTCAATTAGTTTAACTCCTGTGCTATCATTGTTGGCATAATTTAACATCAATCTTTTATGACCGAGCCCCGGGCCGTAACATGGCATCAGATGTTGTCAGCAACAATAAGCACCAGAGCTAAACTAAGTCAAGAAGAAGGGGCTCTGGGCAGGAATATAAAAGTGTTCACATTGCTGTTGCCCTGTTGTTGCGGTCAATGTTAAACAGAGCTGTGGCATTATGGAAGGAGGCACATCTCACCACCTGGGCCTATGTTAAATCCCAGGTCAATTTGGGGGCAGCAGGGTTGTGCAGCAGTAGAGTTGCTGCCTTACAGCACCAGAGACCCTGGATTGATCCAGACTACGGGTACTGTCTGTACGGAGTTTGTACGTTCTCCCTGTGACATCGTGGGTTTTCTCCGGTTTCCATCCACACTCAAAAAACAATACAGGTTTGTAAATTAATTTGGCTTTTGCAAAAATTGTAAATTGTCCCTAGTGTGTAGAATAATGTTAGTGTGCAGGGATCACTGGTCGGAGCAGACTCAGTGGGCCTGTTTCCACGCTGTATCTCCAAATTAAACTAAACTAAATTAAACCAAACCAAACATCCATTGTAACTGGGGTCTTCAAGTTGTCCTACAACTTTAGGCTGTGCACGCCATACGCAAGAAGAAGAAGACTGGGGTCCTATAGTTTCTATCTGCTCTTGTTCCAATCAGACTTGAAAATGTACTTCCATCTTTCACTCAAATAAAAAAGGAACCTCTTCATAAAGTCTGCCACCTTATTGCAATCTGTCGAGCCCTGTTCACACTTCAGCCCTGAGCTCACTGATCGAACTGTCAATTGGTCCTTTTGATTTTTGAGCATTTGGAGATTGGAAGGTCAAGGGAGGATCTCATTGAAACTTACTGAATAATGGGGCAGCACAGTGGCATAGTGGTAGAGTTGCTGCCATACAGTGGCAGAGACCCAGGTTGGATCGTGACCTTAGCTGCTGTCTGTACGGAGTTTGTTTGTACGTTCTCCCTGTGACTGCATGGGTTTTCTTCCGGTGCTCCGGTTTCCTCCCTCATCTCAAAGATGTGCAGATTTGTAGGTCAATTGGGTTCTGTAAATTGTCCCTAGTGTGTAGGATAGAACTAGTGTACGGGTGATCACTGATTGGTGCGGACTCGGTGGGTCGGGTGTGTCTTTGCTACAGAGTGACCCTTGCGGCAGTGCAGACCCTGGTTCAATCCTGTCAGTGGAGAGTTTGCACGTTCAGACTGGGTTTGCTTCCATTTCCTCCTACATCCCAAAGACATCCCTCGTCCTCATTGGAAAGACTTATACTCCCAGTGCATTGTCACATATCATTTCAGAAGGGATGCTGCCATTTATTCTGATTTCCACCAGATTCTGGGGAGTGGGTTGTCCTTCCACAAGAAACGTTAATGTTCTTGGCTGAGGAAATGAATGCCGGGTGACAATGACTGGGAGACACCTTCCTATTCGCTCCTTGCTTAGTCCGACCAGAAGGTTTGCAGATGACGTTATTGCAAGCCTGGTTTTGAGTCAGTGGACATACTTTCTAATTCACTGTGACATTTACTTCATTACATTTGAAAAGCAGATGACACACCAGATGGAATCGACAGCAAGAACACTAATCTCCCCGGTCGGACGGCATTATGTTTCTTTGCGGAAAATTTCAAAGTAATACGTTGCGGTTTGCAGGTTTCCGCCAGCTGATGAACGATACTGCAGGATGGCAAAGAGCCCAACTGGATGGACCTTGGTCTACTTACACCTGGCAATGCCTCTGTTTGTTTATTACTCCAATCCACAGGCCGAGTCCTTAACACCGGCATAGGCCGCTACATGTTGAAGCTTATACTGAGGCAGAATCTCTGGTGAGATGATGCAGATATCCAGCAGACCAAGCATACTGAAATCGAACGATCCCAGCCACATGCTCCAGCTCCTCACCATTATCCTCCATCCTTCTCCATGGGGAAATACATCCAGATGTAGTAGAGAGGTACAGCGTTCTAAAGGCAATTCGGCCCACCAAATCCTTGTTGACTATCAACCATTTGTGGGTGGCACAGTGGCGCAGTGGTAGAGTTGCCACCTTACAGCGCCAGAGACCCGGGTTTGATCCTAACCACGGGTGCTGTCTGTACGGAGTTTGTACGTTCTCCCTGGGACCGTGTGGGTATTCTCTGGGTGCTTGGGTTTCCACCCACACCCCAAATATGTACATATTTGTAAATTAATTCGTTTCTACAAATTGTTCCTAGTATATACGATAGAACTGGTATATGGGTGATTGTTGGTCGGCACGGTCTTGGTGGGCTGAAGGGTCTGTTTCGAAAACTAAAACCTCATATTTATACTACCTCCAAGCTAATGTCATCGATTCTACCCAGATTCCACCAGTCAGCAACACACCAGGGATATTTTTACTGAAGCCAATTAACCTGCCAAAACACATCGTCTTTGGGATGTGAGAGGAAACCAGAGCACAAGGAAGGACACAGGAGGAATGTGCAAACTCCACACAGACAGGAGCCAAAACCAAGATTGAACCAGGATGTCAGAAGCTGTGAGGCAGCAGCTCTACCAGCTGTGCCACTGTACCACTGTACCACTGTGCCACTGTACCACTGTACCACTGTACCACTGTACCACTGTACCACTGTGCTACTGTGTTACTGTGCTACTGTACCACTGTACCACTGTGCTACTGTGTTACTGTGCTACTGTACCACTGTACCACTGTACCACTGTGTTACTGTGCTACTTTTCCACTGTACTACTGTGCTACGGTGTTATTGTGCTACTGTGCTACTGTGCTACTGTACAACTGTACCAATGTGCTACTGTGCTACTGTACCACTGTGCTACTGTACCACTGTACCACTGTACCACTGTACCACTGTACCACTGTGCCAATATAGCACTGACCCACTGTGCTACTGTGCTATTGTACTATTGTGCTACTGTGCTACTGTGCTATTGTACTATTATGCTACTGTGCTATTGTACTATTATGCTACTGTGCTATTGTACTATTGTACTATTGTGCTACTGTGCTACTGTGATATTGTGCTACTGTGCTATTGTACTATTGTGCTACTGTGCTATTGTACTATTGTACTATTGTGCTACTGTGCTACTGTGATAT
The DNA here is from genome assembly GCF_010909765.2 of Amblyraja radiata. Lineage (NCBI taxonomy): Eukaryota > Metazoa > Chordata > Chondrichthyes > Rajiformes > Rajidae > Amblyraja > Amblyraja radiata. The sequence goes on along the minus strand of NC_045965.1, from coordinate 24,181,489 downwards.
TGTGCTATTGTGCTACTGTGCTACTGTGATATTGTGCTATTGTACTACTGTGCTACTGTGATATTGTACTATTGTACTATTGTGCTACTGTGCTATTGTACTATTGTGCTACTGTGCTATTGTACTATTGTACTATTGTGCTACTGTGCTACTGTGCTATTGTGCTACTGTGCTACTGTGCTATTGTACTATTGTACTATTGTGCTACTGTGCTATTGTACTATTGTACTATTGTGCTACTGTGCTACTGTACTATTGTGCTACTGTGCTATTGTGCTACTGTGCTACTGTGCTATTGTACTATTGTACTATTGTGCTACTGTGGTATTGTACTATTGTGCTACTGTGCTACTGTACTATTGTGCTACTGTGCTACTGTGCTACTGTGCTATTGTGCTACTGTGCTATTGTACTACTGTACTATTGTGCTACTGTGCTATTGTACTATTGTACTATTGTGCTACTGTGCTATTGTACTATTGTACTATTGTACTATTGTACTATTGTACTATTGTGCTACTGTGCTACTGTGCTATTGTACTATTGTGCTACTGTGATACTGTGCTATTGTACTATTGTGCTACTGTGATATTGTGCTATTGTGCTATTATACTATTGTGCTACTGTACCACTGTGCTACTATACAATTGTACCACAGTACTACTGTGCCACTGTGCCACTGCACCACTGCACCACTGTGCCACTGTACCACTGTGCTACTGTACTACTGTGCCACTGTGCTACTGTGCTACTGTACTACTGTAACACTGTGCTACTGTACCACTGACCCACTGTGCTATTATACTATTGTACCACTGTACCACTGTGCTACTGTGCTACTGTACTACTGTACCACTGTGCTACTGTGTTACTGTGTTACTGTGTTACTGTACCACGGTACCACTGTTCTACTATACTACGGTACCACTGTGCTACTGTAACCACTGTAACCACTGTGCTACTGTACTACTGTGCCACTATGCTACTGTGCTACTGTGCTACTGTGCTACTGTACTACTGTACCACTGTGCTACTGTGTTACTGTGTTACTGTGTTACTGTACCACGGTACCACTGTTCTACTATACTACGGTACCACTGTGCTACTGTAACCACTGTAACCACTGTTACCACTGTGCTACTGTGCTACTGTACTACTGTGCCACTATGCTACTGTGCTACTGTGCTACTGTGTTACTGTACCACTGTACCACTGTACCAATGTGCTACTCTACCACTGTGCCACTGTGCTACTGTGCTACTGTACTACTGTAATACTGTGCTACTGTCCCACTGTACCACTGTGCTACTGTACCACTGTGCTACTGTACCACTGTGCTACTGTACCACTGTGCTACTGTACCACTGTGCTACTGTGCTACTGTACGACTGTGCTACTGTGCTACTGTACCACTGTGCTACTATACAACTGTACCACTGTACCACTGTGCTACTATACCACTGTGCTACTGTACCACTGTACCACTGTACCACTGGCCCACTGTGCTAATGTACCACTGACCCACTGTGCTAATGTACCACTGACCCACTGTGCTAATGTACCACTGACCCACTGTGCTAATGTACCACTGACCCACTGTGCTAATGTACCACTGACCCACTGTGCTAATGTACCACTGACCCACTGTGCTAATGTACCACTGACCCACTGTGCTAATGTACCACTGACCCACTGTGCTAATGTACCACTGACCCACTGTGCTAATGTACCACTGACCCACTGTGCTAATGTACCACTGACCCACTGTGCTAATGTACCACTGACCCACTGTGCTACTGTCCCACTGTGATACTGTCCCACTGTGATACTGTCCCACTGTGATACTGTCCCACTGTGATACTGTCCCACTGTGCTACTGTACCATTGTGCTACTGTGCTACTGTACGACTGTGCTACTATACAACTGTGCTACTGTACCACTGTACCACTGTACCACTGTGCTACTATACCACTGTGCTACTGTACCACTGTACCACTGTACCACTGTACCACTGTACCACTGTACCACTGTACCACTGTGCTACTGTGCCACTGTACCACTATGCTACTGTGCTACTGTACCACTGTGCTACTGTACCACTGTGCTACTGTACCACTGACCCACTGTGCTACTGTACTACTGTACCACTGTACTACTGTCCCACTGTGCTACTGTACCATTGTGCTACTGTGCTACTGTACGACTGTGCTACTGTGCTACTGTACCACTGTGCTACTGTGCTACTGTACCACTGTGCTACTGTACCACTGTGCTACTGTACCACTGTGCTACTACACAACTGTGCTACTGTACCACTGTACGACTGTGCTACTATACAACTGTGCTACTGTACCACTGTACCACTGTACCACTGTACCACTGTACCACTGTACCACTGTGCCACTGTACCACTGTACCACTGTGCCACTGTGCCACTGTACCACTGTACCACTGTGCTACTGTGCTACTGTTCTACTGTTCGACTGTACCACTGTACCACTGTACTACTGTACCACTGTGCTACTGTACCACTGTGCTACTGTGTTACTGTACTACTGTACCACTGTGCTACTGTACCACTGTGCTACTGTACCACTGACCCACTGTGCTACTGTACTACTGTACCACTGTGCTACTGTGCTACTGTCCCACTGTACCACCGTGCTACTGTACCACTGTGCTGCTGTACTACTGTACCACTGTGCTGCTGTACTACTGTACCACTGTGCTGCTGTACTACTGTACCACTGTGCTGCTGTACTACTGTACCACTGTGCTACTGTCCCACTGTACCACTGTGCTACTGTGCTAATTTACCACTGTGCTGCTATACTACTGTACCACTGTGCTACTGTCCCACTGTACCACTGTGCTACTGTCCCACTGTGCTACTGTCCCACTGTACCACTGTGCTACTGTGCTAATTTACCACTGTGCTACTGTCCCACTGTACCACTGTGCTACTGTACTACTGTACTACTGTACTACTGACCCACTGTGCTGCTGTACTACTGTACCACTGTGCTACTGTGCTAATTTACCACTGTGCTACTGTGCTAATTTACCACTGTGCTACTGTGCTAATTTACCACTGTGCTACTGTGCTAATTTACCACTGTGCTACTGTGCTAATTTACCACTGTGCTACTGTGCTAATTTACCACTGTGCTACTGTCCCACTGTACCACTGTGCTACTGTACCACTGTGCTACTGTACCACTGTGCTACTGTACCACTGTGCTACTGTACCACTGACCCACTGTGCTACTGTACCACTGACCTACTGTGCTACTGTACCACTGTACCACTGTGCTACTGTGCTACTGTACAACTGTACCACTGTGCTACTGTGCTACTGTACCACTGTGCTACTGTACCACTATGCTACTGTACCACTGTGCTACTGTACCACTGTGCTACTGTACCACTGTGCTACTGTACCACTGTCCTAATGTGCTACTGTGTTACTGTTCTACTGTGCTACTGTGTTACTGTTCTACTGTGCCACTGTGCTACTGTGTTACTGTACCACTAACCTACTGTGCTACTGTACCACTGTCCTAATGTGCTACTGTGTTACTGTTCTACTGTGCTACTGTGTTACTGTTCTACTGTGCCACTGTGCTACTGTGTTACTGTACCACTAACCTACTGTGCTACTGTGCTACTGTACCACTGTGCTACTGTGCCACTGTACCACTGTGCTACTTTACAACTGTACCACTGTGCTACTGTGCTACTGTACCACTGTGCTACTGTACCACTGTGCTACTGTACCACTGTGCTACTGTACCACTGTGCTACTGTACCACTGTCCTAATGTGCTACTGTGCTACTGTATTACTGTTCTACTGTGCTACTGTGTTACTGTGCTACTGTGCTACTGTGTTACTGTTCTACTGTGTTACTGTGTTACTGTTCTACTGTGTTACTGTGTTACTGTTCTACTGTGCCACTGTGTTACTGTGTTACTGTTCTACTGTGCCACTGTGTTACTGTTCCACTGTACCACTGTCCTAATGTGCTACTGTGCTACTGTATTACTGTTCTACTGTGCTACTGTGTTACTGTGCTACTGTGCTACTGTGTTACTGTTCTACTGTGTTACTGTGTTACTGTTCTACTGTGTTACTGTGTTACTGTTCTACTGTGCCACTGTGTTACTGTGTTACTGTTCTACTGTGCCACTGTGTTACTGTTCCACTGTGCCACTGTGCTACTGTGTTACTGTACCACTGTACCTCTGTACCACTGTGCTACTGTGTTACTGTGCTACTGTACCACTGTGCTACTGTACCACTGTGCTACTGTACCACTGTCCTAATGTGCTACTGTGTTACTGTTCTACTGTACCACTGTACCTCTGTACCACTGTGCTACTGTGTTACTGTACCACTGTGCTACTGTACCACTGTGCTACTGTACCACTGTCCTAATGTGCTACTGTGTTACTGTTCTACTGTGCCACTGTGCCACTGTGCCACTGTGCCACTGTGCCACTGTGCCACTGTACCTCTGTGTTACTGTACCACTGTACCTCTGTACCACTGTACCACTGTGCTACTGTGTTACTGTACCACTGTACCTCTGTGTTACTGTACCACTGTACCTCTGTACCACTGTGCTACTGTGTTACTGTACCACTGTGCTACTGTGTTACTGTACCACTGTGCTACTGTGCTACTGTAATACTGTACTACTTTACCACTGTACCACTGTACTACTGTACCACTGTGCTACTGTACCACTGTGCTACTGTACCACTGTGCTACTGTGCTACTGTACCACTGTACCACTGTGCTACTGTTCTACTGTTACACTGTACCACTGTACCACTGTACCACTGTACCACTGTGCTACTGTACCACTGTGCTGCTGTTCTACTGTACCACTGTGCTACTGTACCACTGTGCTACTGTACCACTGACCCACTGTGCTACTGTACCACTGACCTACTGTGCTACTGTACCACTGTGCTACTGTACCACTGTACCACTGTGCTACTGTGCTACTGTACAACTGTACCACTGTACCACTGTACCACTGTACCACTGTACCACTGTGCCACTGTACCACTGTGCCACTGTGCTACTGTGCCACTGTACCACTGTACCACTGTGCTACTGTGCTACTGTACCACTGTACCACTGTACCACTGTGCTACTGTGCTACTGTTCTACTGTTCGACTGTACCACTGTACCACTGTACTACTGTACCACTGTGCTACTGTACCACTGTGCTACTGTGTTACTGTACTACTGTACCACTGTGCTACTGTACCACTGTGCTACTGTACCACTGACCCACTGTGCTACTGTACTACTGTACCACTGTGCTACTGTGCTACTGTCCCACTGTACCACCGTGCTACTGTACCACTGTGCTGCTGTACTACTGTACCACTGTGCTGCTGTACTACTGTACCACTGTGCTACTGTCCCACTGTACCACTGTGCTACTGTGCTACTGTGCTAATTTACCACTGTGCTGCTATACTACTGTACCACTGTGCTGCTATACTACTGTACCACTGTGCTACTGTCGCACTGTACCACTGTGCTACTGTCGCACTGTACCACTGTGCTACTGTCCCACTGTACCACTGTGCTACTGTCCCACTGTACCACTGTGCTACTGTGCTAATTTACCACTGTGCTACTGTCCTACTGTCCCACTGTCCCACTGTGCTACTGTACTACTGTACTACTGTACTACTGACCCACTGTGCTGCTGTACTACTATACCACTGTGCTGCTGTACTACTATACCACTGTGCTGCTGTCCCACTGTACCACTGTGCTACTGTGCTAATTTACCACTGTGCTACTGTGCTAATTTACCACTGTGCTACTGTCCCACTGTACCACTGTGCTACTGTACCACTGTGCTACTGTACCACTGTGCTACTGTACCACTGTACCACTGTGCTACTGTGCTACTGTACCACTGTCCTAATGTGCTACTGTGTTACTGTTCTACTGTGCTACTGTGTTACTGTTCTACTGTGCTACTGTGTTACTGTTCTACTGTGCCACTGTGCTACTGTACCACTGTGTTACTGTTCTACTGTGCTACTGTGTTACTGTTCTACTGTGCCACTGTGCTACTGTGTTACTGTACCACTGTGCTACTGTGTTACTGTACCACTGACCCACTGTGCTACTGTACCACTGTGCTACTGTACCACTGTACCACTGTGCTACTGTGCTACTGTACAACTGTACCACTGTGCTACTGTGCTACTGTACCACTGTGCTACTGTACCACTGTGCTACTGTACCACTGTGCTACTGTACCACTGTGCTACTGTACCACTATACCACTGTGCTACTGTGCTACTGTACAACTGTACCACTGTGCTACTGTGCTACTGTACCACTGTGCTACTGTACCACTGTGCTACTGTACCACTGTGCTACTGTACCACTGTGCTACTGTACCACTGTGCTACTGTACCACTGTCCTAATGTTCTACTGTGCTACTGTGTTACTGTGTTACTGTGCTACTGTGTTACTGTTCTACTGTGCCACTGTTCTACTGTGCCACTGTGTTACTGTTCTACTGTGCTACTGTGCTACTGTGTTACTGTTCTACTGTGCCACTGTGCCACTGTGCCACTGTTCTACTGTGCCACTGTGCCACTGTTCTACTGTGCCACTGTGCCACTGTTCTACTGTGCCACTGTGCCACTGTTCTACTGTGCCACTGTTCTACTGTGCCACTGTGCCACTGTGCCACTGTTCTACTGTGCCACTGTGCCACTGTTCTACTGTGCCACTGTGCCACTGTTCTACTGTGCCACTGTGTTACTGTGTTACTGTACCACTGTACCTCTGTACCACTGTGCTACTGTGTTACTGTACCACTGTGCTACTGTACCACTGTGCTACTGTACCACTGTCCTAATGTGTTACTGTTCTACTGTTCCACTGTGCCACTGTGCCACTGTGCTACTGTGTTACTGTACCACTGTGCTACTGTACCACTGTGCTACTGTACCACTGTCCTAATGTGTTACTGTTCTACTGTTCCACTGTGCCACTGTGCTACTGTTCTACTGTTACACTGTACCACTGTACCACTGTACCACTGTACCACTGTACCACTGTGCTACTGTACCACTGTGCTGCTGTTCTACTGTACCACTGTGCTACTGTACCACTGTGCTACTGTACCACTGACCCACTGTGCTACTGTACCACTGACCCACTGTGCTACTGTACCACTGACCTACTGTGCTACTGTACCACTGTGCTACTGTACCATTGTACCACTGTGCTACTGTGCTACTGTACAACTGTACCACTGTACCACTGTGCCACTGTGCTACTGTACCACTGTGCTACTGTGTTACTGTACTACTGTACCACTGTGCTACTGTACCACTGACCCACTGTGCTACTGTACTACTGTACCACTGTGCTACTGTGCTACTGTCCCACTGTACCACCGTGCTACTGTACCACTGTGCTGCTGTCCCACTGTACCACTGTCCCACTGTACCACTGTGCTACTGTGCTAATTTACCACTGTGCTGCTATACTACTGTACTACTGTACCACTGTGCTGCTATACTACTGTACCACTGTGCTGCTATACTACTGTACCACTGTGCTACTGTCGCACTGTACCACTGTGCTACTGTCCCACTGTACCACTGTGCTACTGTGCTAATTTACCACTGTGCTACTGTCCCACTGTACCACTGTGCTACTGTACTACTGTACTACTGTACTACTGACCCACTGTGCTGCTGTACTACTATACCACTGTACTACTATACCACTGTGCTGCTGTCCCACTGTACCACTGTGCTACTGTCCCACTGTACCACTGTCCCACTGTACCACTGTGCTACTGTCCCACTGTGCTACTGTCCCACTGTACCACTGTGCTACTGTCCCACTGTACCACTGTGCTACTGTCCCACTGTACCACTGTGCTACTGTCCCACTGTACCACTGTGCTACTGTCCCACTGTACGACTGTGCTACTGTCCCACTGTACCACTGTGCTACTGTCCCACTGTACCACTGTGCTACTGTCCCACTGTACCACTGTGCCACTGTGCCACTGTGCTAATTTACCACTGTGCTACTGTGCTAATTTACCACTGTGCTACTGTCCCACTGTACCACTGTGCTACTGTACCACTGTGCTACTGTACCACTGTGCTACTGTACCACTGTGCTACTGTACCACTGTGCTACTGTACCACTGTCCTACTGTGCTACTGTACCACTGTCCTACTGTGCTACTGTACCACTGTCCTAATGTGCTACTGTGTTACTGTTCTACTGTGCTACTGTGTTACTGTTCTACTGTGCCACTGTGCCACTGTGCTACTGTGCTACTGTGTTACTGTACCACTGACCTACTGTGCTACTGTACCACTGTGTTACTGTTCTACTGTGCTACTGTGTTACTGTTCTACTGTGCCACTGTGCCACTGTGCTACTGTACCACTGTACCACTGTACCACTGACCTACTGTGCTACTGTACCACTGTGCTACTGTACCACTGTACCACTGTGCTACTGTGCTACTGTACAACTGTACCACTGTGCTACTGTGCTACTGTGCTACTGTACCACTGTGCTACTGTACCACTGTGCTACTGTACCACTGTGCTACTGTACCACTGTGCTACTGTACCACTGTACCACTGTGCTACTGTGCTACTGTACAACTGTACCACTGTGCTACTGTGCTACTGTACCACTGTGCTACTGTACCACTGTGCTACTGTACCACTGTGCTACTGTACCACTGTGCTACTATACCACTGTGCTACTGTACCACTGTCCTAATGTTCTACTGTGCTACTGTGTTACTGTTCTGCTGTGCTACTGTGTTACTGTTCTACTGTGCTACTGTGTTACTGTTCTACTGTGCTACTGTGCTACTGTGTTACTGTGTTACTGTTCTACTGTGCTACTGTGTTACTGTGTTACTGTTCTACTGTGCTACTGTGTTACTGTGTTACTGTTCTACTGTGCTACTGTGTTACTGTTCTACTGTTCTACTGTGCTATTGTGTTACTGTTCTACTGTGCCACTGTGCCACTGTGCTACTGTGTTACTGTACCACTGTACATCTGTACCACTGTACATCTGTACCACTGTACCTCTGTACCACTGTGCTACTGTGTTACTGTACCACTGTGCTACTGTGTTACTGTACCACTGTGCTACTGTACCACTGTGCTACTGTACCACTGACCCACTGTGCTACTGTACTACTGTACCACTGTGCTACTGTGCTACTGTCCCACTGTACCACCGTGCTACTGTGCTACTGTGCTACTGTGCTACTGTACCACTGTGCTGCTGTACTACTGTGCTACTGTACCACTGTGCTACTGTACCACTGTGCTACTGTACCACTGTACCACTGTGCTACTGTACAACTGTACCACTGTGCTACTGTGCTACTGTACCACTGTGCTACTGTACCACTGTGCTACTGTACCACTGTGCTACTGTACCACTGTGCTACTATACCACTGTGCTACTGTACCACTGTCCTAATGTTCTACTGTGCTACTGTGTTACTGTTCTGCTGTGCTACTGTGTTACTGTTCTACTGTGCTACTGTGTTACTGTTCTACTGTGCTACTGTGTTACTGTGTTACTGTTCTACTGTGCTACTGTGTTACTGTGTTACTGTTCTACTGTGCTACTGTGTTACTGTTCTACTGTTCTACTGTGCTATTGTGTTACTGTTCTACTGTGCCACTGTGCCACTGTGCTATTGTGTTACTGTACCACTGTACATCTGTACCACTGTACATCTGTACCACTGTACCTCTGTACCACTGTGCTACTGTGTTACTGTACCACTGTGCTACTGTGTTACTGTACCACTGTGCTACTGTACCACTGTGCTACTGTACCACTGACCCACTGTGCTACTGTACTACTGTACCACTGTGCTACTGTGCTACTGTCCCACTGTACCACCGTGCTACTGTACCACTGTGCTGCTGTACTACTGTACCACTGTGCTGCTGTACTACTGTACCACTGTGCTACTGTCGCACTGTACCACTGTGCTACTGTCCCACTGTACCACTGTGCTACTGTCCCACTGTCCCACTGTACCACTGTGCTACTGTCCCACTGTACCACTGTGCTACTGTCCCACTGTACTACTGTCCCACTGTACCACTGTGCCACTGTGCCACTGTGCTAATTTACCACTGTGCTACTGTCCCACTGTACCTCTGTGCTACTGTACCACTGTACTACTGTACTACTGTACTACTGTACTACTGACCCACTGTCCCACTGTACCACTGTGCTACTGTCCCACTGTACCACTGTGCTACTGTACTACTGTACTACTGTACTACTGACCCACTGTGCTGCTGTGCTGCTGTACTACTGTACCACTGTGCTGCTGTCCCACTGTACCACTGTGCTACTGTCCCACTGTCCCACTGTACCACTGTCCCACTGTCCCACTGTACCACTGTGCTACTGTGCTAATTTACCACTGTGCTGCTGTCCCACTGTACCACTGTGCTACTGTCCCATTGTACCACTGTGCTACTGTCCTACTGTCCCACTGTCCCACTGTACTACTGTGCTAATTTACCACTGTGCTACTGTGCTACTGTGCTAATTTACCACTGTGCTACTGTGCTAATTTACCACTGTGCTACTGTCCCACTGTGCTACTGTCCCACTGTCCCACTGTCCCACTGTCCCACTGTCCCACTGTGCTAATTTACCACTGTGCTACTGTGCTAATTTACCACTGTGCTACTGTGCTAATTTACCACTGTGCTACTGTGCTAATTTACCACTGTGCTACTGTCCTACTGTCCCACTGTACCACTGTGCTACTGTACCACTGTGCTACTGTACCACTGTCCTAATGTGCTACTGTGTTACTGTTCTACTGTGCTACTGTGTTACTGTTCTACTGTGCTACTGTGCCACTGTGCCACTGTGCTACTGTGTTACTGTACCACTGACCTACTGTGCTACTGTACCACTGTGCTACTGTACCACTGTACCACTGTGTTACTGTTCTACTGTGCTACTGTGCTACTGTGCTACTGTGCCACTGTGCCACTGTGCCACTGTGCTACTGTGTTACTGTGCTACTGTGTTACTGTACCACTGACCTACTGTGCTACTGTACCACTGTGCTACTGTACCACTGTACCACTGTGCTACTGTACAACTGTACCACTGTGCTACTGTGCTACTGTACCACTGTGCTACTGTACCACTGTGCTACTGTACCACTGTGCTACTGTACCACTGTACCACTGTGCTACTGTGCTACTGTACAACTGTACCACTGTGCTACTGTGCTACTGTACCACTGTGCTACTGTACCACTGTGCTACTGTGCTACTGTACCACTGTGCTACTGTACCACTGTGCTACTGTACCACTGTGCTACTGTACCACTGTACCACTGTGCTACTGTACCACTGTGCTACTGTACCACTGTGCTACTGTACCACTGTGCTACTGTACCACTGTGCTACTGTACCACTGTCCTAATGGTCTACTGTGTTACTGTTCTACTGTGTTACTGTGTTACTGTTCTACTGTGTTACTGTTCTACTGTGCCACTGTGCCACTGTGCCACTGTGCTACTGTGTTACTGTACCACTGTACCTCTGTACCACTGTGCTACTGTGTTACTGTACCACTGTGTTACTGTACCACTGTGCTACTGTACCACTGTGCTACTGTACCACTGTCCTAATGTGCTACTGTGTTACAGTTCTACTGTTCCACTGTGCCACTGTGCTACTGTGCTACTGTGCTACTGTGCTACTGTACCACTGTGCTACTGTACCACTGTGCTACTGTACCACTGTGCTACTGTGCTACTCTACCACTGTACCACTGTACTACTGTACCACTGTACTACTGTACCACTGTACTACTGTACCACTGTACCACTGTAATACTGTACTACTGTACTACTGTACCACTGTAATACTGTACTACTGTACCACTGTGCTACTGTACCACTGTGCTACTATACCACTGTGCTACTGTACTACTGTACCACTGTGCTACTGTTCTACTGTCCCACTGTGCTACTGGTCCACTGTACCACTGTGCTACTGGTCCACTGTACCACTGTGCTACTGTACCACTGTGCTACTGTACCACTGTGCTACTGTACCACTGACCCACTGTGCTACTGTACCACTGTACCACTGTGCCACTGTGCTACTGTTCTACTGTTCAACTGTACCACTGTACCACTGTGCTACTGTACCACTGTGCTACTGTACCACTGTGCTACTGTACCACTGTGCTACTGTACCACTGTGCTACTGTACCACTGTCCTAATGTGCTACTGTGTTACTGCTCTACTGTTCCACTGTACCACTGTGCTACTGTGTTACTGTACCACTGTACCTCTGTACTACTGTGCTACTGTGTTACTGTACCACTGTGCTACTGTGCTACTTTACCACTGTAACATTGTACTACTGTACCACTGTGCTACTGTACCACTGTGCTACTGTACCACTGTGCTACTGTACCACTGTACCACTGTGCTACTGTTCTACTGTACAACTGTACCACTGTACCACTGTACCACTGTGCTACTGTACCACTGTGCTACTGTACCACTGTGCTACTGTACCACTGTGCTACTGTACCACTGTCCTAATGTGCTACTGTGTTACTGTTCTACTGTTCCACTGTACCACTGTGCCACTGTGCTACTGTGTTACTGTACCACTGTACCACTGTGTTACTGTACCACTGTACCTCTGTACCACTGTGCTACTGTGTTACTGTACCACTGTGCTACTGTACCACTGTGCTACTGTGCTACTTTACCACTGTGCTACTGTGCTACTTTACCACTGTGCTACTGTACCACTGTACCACTGTACTACTGTACCACTGTGCTACTGTACCACTGTGCTACTGTACCACTGTGCTACTGTACCACTGTGCTACTGTACCACTGTGCTACTGTGCTACTGTGCTACTGTGCTACTGTGCTACTGTACCACTGTCCTACTGTACCACTGTCCTAATGTACCACTGTCCTAATGTACCACTGTGCTACTGTGCTACTGTGCTACTGTGCTACTGTGCTACTGTGCTACCGTGCTACTGTGCTACCGTGCTACTGTGCTACTGTGCTACTGTGCTACTGTACCACTGTCCCACTGTCCTAATGTACCACTGTCCTAATGTACCACTGTGCTACTGTGCTACTGTGCTACTGTGCTACTGTGCTACTGTGCTACTGTGCTACTGTGCTACTGTACCACTGTCCTAATGTGCTACTGTACCACTGTACCACTGTGCTACTGTACCACTGTGCTACTGTACCACTGTACCACTGTACCACTGTGCTACTGTTTTACTGTTACACTATACCACTGTACCACTGTACTACTGTACCACTGTGCAACTGTGCTAGTGTGTTACTGTACCACTGTGCTACTGTGCTACTGTACTACTGTACCATTGTGCTACTGTACCACTGTGCTACTGTACCACTGTACCACTGTGCTACTGTGCTACTGTACCACTGTGCTACTGTACCACTGTGCCACTGTACCACTGTGCTACTGTCCCACTGTGCTACTGTACCACTGACCCACTGTGCTACTGTGCTACTGTCCCACTGTGCTACTGTCCCACTGTGCCACTGTCCCACTGTGCCACTGTGCCACTGTCCCACTGTGCCACTGTGCCACTGTCCCACTGTGCCACTGTCCCACTGTGCCACTGTCCCACTGTGCTACTCTCCCACTGTGCCACTGTCCCACTGTCCCACTGTCCCACTGTCCCACTGTCCCACTGTGCCACTGTGCCACTGTGCCACTGTCCCACTGTCCCACTGTCCCACTGTCCCACTGTCCCACTGTCCCACTGTCCCACTGTGCTACTGTCCCACTGTGCTACTGTCCCACTGTGCTACTGTGCTACTGTCCCACTGTGCTACTCTCCCACTGTGCTACTCTCCCACTGTGCCACTGTGCTACTGTCCCACTGTGCTACTCTCCCACTGTGCCACTGTGCTACTCTCCCACTGTGCCACTGTGCTACTCTCCCACTGTGCCACTGTGCTACTGTCCCACTGTGCTACTGTCCCACTGTGCTACTGTCCCACTGTGCTACTGTCCCACTGACCCACTGTGCTACTGTACTACTGTGCTACTGTACTACTGTACCACTGTACCACTGTGCTACTGTCCCACTGTGCTACTGTCCCACTGTGCTACTGTCCCACTGTGCTACTGTCCCACTATACCACTGTGCTACTGTGCTACTGTAACCACTGTAACCACAGTTACCACTGTTACCACTGTGCTACTGTAACACTGACCCACTGTGCTACTGTGTTACAGTACCACTGTGCTACTGTACAACTGTGCCACTGTACCACTGTGCCACTGTGCTACTGTGATACCGTGCTACTGTCCCACTGTACCACTGTGCTACTGTACCACTGTGCTACTGTACTACTGACCCACCGTGCTTCTGTACTACTGTAGCACTGTGCTTCTCTACTACTGTAACACTGTGCTTCTGTACTACTGTAACACTGTGCTACTGTACTACTGTACCACTGTACCACGGTGCTACTGTACTACTGTACCACGGTGCTACTGTATTACTGTACTACTGTACCACTGTACTACTGTGCTACTGTACCACTGTGCTACTCTGCTACTGTACTACCGTATCTCTGTGCTACTGTACTACTGTCCCACTGTACCACTGTGCTACTGTACCACAGTGCTACTGTACCACTGTGCTACTGTACCACTGACCCACTGTGCTACTGTACCACTGTCCTAATGTGCTACTATGTTACTGTTCTACTGTCCTAATGTGCTACTATGTTACTGTTCTACTGTGCCACTGTACCACTGTGCCACTGTGTTATTGTGTTACTGGTTACTGTACCACTGTCCTAATGTGCTACTATGTTACTGTTCTACTGTTCCACTGTACCACTGTGCCACTGTGCTACTGTGTTACTGTGTTACTGTGTTACTGTACCTCTGTACCACTGTACCTCTGTACCACTGTACCACTGTGCTACGTGTTACTGAGCTACTGTGCTACTGTACTACTGTACTACTGTACTACTTTACCACTGTGCTAATGTACTACTGTGCTACTGTACCACTGTGCTACTGTACCACTGTACCACTGTGCTACTGTGCTAATGTGCTAATGTGCTAATGTTCTACTGTTCAACTGTACCACTGT
This sequence comes from Amblyraja radiata, assembly GCF_010909765.2. NCBI lineage: Eukaryota > Metazoa > Chordata > Chondrichthyes > Rajiformes > Rajidae > Amblyraja > Amblyraja radiata. Next base: position 24,166,255 of record NC_045965.1, on the reverse strand, counting down.
ACTACTGTACCACTGTACCACTGTGCTACTGTGCTAATGTTCTACTGTTCTACTGTTCAACTGTACCACTATACCACTGTACTACTGTACCACTGTGCTACTGTACCACTGTGCTACTGTACCACTTTGCTACTGTGTTACTGTACCACTGTGCTACTGTACTACTGTACCATTGTGCTACTGTACCACTGTACCACTGTGCTACTGTACCACTGTGCCACTGTACCACTGACCCACTGTGCTACTGTACCACTGTGCTACTGTACTACTGTACCACTGTGCTACTCTACCACTGTGCCACTGTGCCACTGCACCACTGCACCACTGTGCCACTGTACCACTGCGCCACTGTGCCACTGTGCCGCTGTGCCACTGTGCCGCTGTACCACTGTGCTACTATATCACTGTGCTACTATATCACTGTGCCACTATATCACTGTGCCACTGTGCTACTCTACCACTGTGCTACTCTACCACTGTGCTACTGTGCCACTGTGCTACTGTGCCACTGTGCCACTGTGCCACTGTGCCACTGTGCCACTGTGCTACTATATCACTGTGCCACTGTGCCACTGTGCCACTGTACCACTGTACCACTGTGCTACTGTGCTTCTGTACTACTGTACCACTGTGCTACTGTGCTTCTGTACTACTGTACCACTGTACCACTGTGCTACTGTACCACTGTGCTTCTGTACTACTGTACCACTGTACCACTGTGCTACTGTACCACTGTACAACTGTGCTACTGTACCACTGTACCACTGTGCCACTGTACCACTGTGCCACTGTGCCACTGTACCACTGTGCCACTGTGCCACTGTGCCACTGTACCACTGTACCACTGTGCCACTGTACCACTGTGCCACTGTACCACTGTGCCACTGTGCCACTGTACCACTGTGCTACTGTGCCACTGTACCACTGTGCTACTGTGCCACTGTACCACTGTGCTACTGTACCACTGTGCTACTGTACCACTGATCCACTGTGCTACTGTACTACTGTACCACTGTGCTACTGTACCATTGTGCTACTGTACCATTGTGCTACTGTACCATTGTGCTACTGTACCATTGTGCTACTGTACCATTGTGCTACTGTACCATTGTGCTACTGTACCATTGTGCTACTGTACCACTGACCCACTGTGCTACAGTGCTACTGTACCACTGTGCTACTGTACCATTGTACCACTGTGCCACTGTACCACTGTGCTACTGTACCACTGTACCACTGTGCCACTGTACCACTGTACCACTGTGCCACTGTACCATTGTGCTACTGTACCACTGACCCACTGTGCTACTGTGCTACTGTACCACTGTGCTACTGTACCACTGTGCTACTGTACCACTGTACAACTGTGCTACTGTACCATTGTACCACTGTGCCACTGTACCACTGTGCTACTGTACCACTGTGCTACTGTACCACTGTGCCACTGTACCACTGTGCTACTGTGCCACTGTGCCACTGTACCACTGTGCTACTGTGCTACTGTACTACTGTGCTACTGTACCACTGACCCACTGTGCTACTATACTACTGTACCACTGTGCTACTGTACCACTGTGCTACTGTACCACTGTGCTACTGTACCACTGACCCCCTGTGCTACTGTACCACTGACCCACTGTGCTGCTGTACTACTGTACCACTGTGCCACTGTGCCACTGTACCACTGTGCTACTGTGCTACTGTACTACTGTGCTACTGTACCACTGACCCACTGTGCTACTATACTACTGTACCACTGTGCTACTGTACCACTGTGCTACTGTACCACTGTGCTACTGTACCACTGACCCCCTGTGCTACTGTACCACTGACCCACTGTGCTGCTGTACTACTGTACCACTGTACCACTGTACCACTGTACCACTGTGCTACTGTACCACTGTACCACTGTGCTACTGTACCACTGACCCACTGTGCTACTGTGCTACTGTGCTACTGTGCTACTGTCCCGCTGTGCTGCTGTACCACTGTACTACTGTCCCACTGTGCTACTGTACTACTGTACTACTGTACTACTGTACTACTGTACTACTGTACTACTGTGCTACTGTCCAACTGTGCTACTGTCCAACTGTGCTACTGTCCCACTGTGCTACTGTCCCACTGTGCTACTGTCCCACTGTGCTACTGTCCCACTGTGCTCCTATACTACTGTGCTACTGTACCACTGACACACTGTGCTACTGTACCACTGTGCTACTGTACCACTGTGCTACTGTACCACTGTGCTACTGTACCACTGTACCACTGTACCACTGTACCACTGTGCTACTGTACCACTATGCTACTGTACCACTGACCCACTGTGCTACTGTACCACTGTGCTACTGTACCACTGTACAACTGTACAACTGTACAACTGTACAACTGCACCACTGTTCTATTATACTATGGTACCACTGTGCTACTGTGCTACTGTAACCACTGTAACCACAGTTACCACTGTTACCAATGTGCTACTGTACCACTGTGCTACTGTACCACTGACCCACTGACCCACTGTGCTACTGTGTTACAGTACCACTGTGCTACTGTACCACTGTGCCACTGTACCACTGTGCTACTGTACCACTGTTCTACTGTACCACTGTGCTACTGTGATACCGTGCTACTGTCCCACTGTACCACTGAGCTACTGTACCACTGTGCTACTGTACAACTGACCCACTGTGCTTCTGTACTACTGTAACACTGTGCTTCTGTACTTCTGTACTACTGTACTACTGTACCACTGTGCCACTGTGCTACTGTACCACTGACCCACTGTGCTTCTGTACTACTGTACCACTGTGCTACTGTGTTACTGTACTACAGTACCACTGTGCTACTGTACCACTGACCCACTGTGCTACTGTACCACTGTGCTACTGTACTACTGTACCACTGTGCCACTATGCCACTATGCCACTGTGCCGCTGTGCCGCTGTGCCACTGTGCCACTCTACCACTGTGCCACTGTGCCACTGTGCCACTGTACCACTGTACCACTGTAGTACTGTGCTACTGTACCACTGTAGTACTGTGCTACTGTTCCACTGTACCACTGACCCACTGTGCTACTGTACTACTGTACTACTGTACCACTGTGCTACTGTACTACTGTACGACTGTACCTCTGTACTACTGTACCACTGTGCCACTGTACCACTGTGCTACTGTACCACTGTGCTACTGTACCACTGACCCACTGTGCTACTGTACTACTGTGTTACTGTACCACTGTACCACTGTACCACTGTACAACTGTGCTACTGTGTTACTGTACCACTGTGCTACTGTGCTACTGTACTACTGTACTACTTTACCACTGTACCACTGTACAACTGTGCTACTGTGTTACTGTACCACTGTGCTACTGTGCTACTGTACTACTGTACTACTTTACCACTGTACCCCTGTACTACTGTACCACTGTGTTACTGTACCACTGTGCTACTGTGCTACTGTACTACTGTACTACTTTACCACTGTACCACTGTACAACTGTGCTACTGTGTTACTGTACCACTGTGCTACTGTGCTACTGTACTACTGTACTACTTTACCACTGTACCCCTGTACTACTGTACCACTGTGCTACTGTACCACTGTGCTACTGTGCTACTGTACCACTGTGCTACTGTGCTACTGTACCACTGTACCACTGTACCACTGTACTACTGTACTACTGTACTACTGTACCACTGTGCGACTGTGCTACTGTACTACTGTGCTACTGTCCCACTGTACCACTGTGCTACTGTACCACTGTGCTACTGTACCACTGTGCTACTGTACTACTGTGCTACTGTGCTACTGTCCCACTGTCCCACTGTACCACTGTGCTACTGTACTACTGTACTACTGTGCTACTGTCCCACTGTACCACTGTGCTCCTGTACTACTGTGCTACTGTACCACTGACCCACTGTGCTACTGTACCACTGTGCTACTGTACCACTGTGCTACTGTACCACTATGCTACTGTACCACTGGCCCACTGTGCTACTGTACCACTGTGCTACTGTACCACTGTACCACTGTGCTACTGTACAACTGTACAACTGTACCACTGTACCACTGTGCTACTGTACAACTGTACAACTGTACCACTGTTCTATTGTACTATGGTACCACTGTGCTACTGTACCACTGTGCTACTGCACCACTGTACCACTGTGCTACTGTACAACTGTACAACTGTACCACTGTTCTATTATAATATGGTACCACTGTGCTACTGTGCTACTGTAACCACTGTAACCACAGTTACCACTGTTACCACTGTGCTACTGTACCACTGTGCTACTGTACCACTGACCCACTGTGCTACTGTGTTACAGTGCTACTGTGTTACACTGTCCCACTGTACCACTGTGCTACTGTACCACTGTGCTACTGTACCACTGTGCTACTGTACCACTGACCCACTGTGCTTCTGTACTACTGTACCACTGACCCACTGTGCTTCTGTACTACTGTAACACTGTGCTTCTGTACTACTGTACTACTGTACCACTGTGCCACTGTGCTACTGTACCACTGACCCACTGTGCTTCTGTACTACTGTACCACTGTGCTACTGTGCTACTGCACTACTGTACAAATGTACTACTGTACCACTGTACCACTGTACCACTGTACTACTGTACCACTGTGCTACTGTACGACTGTGCTACTGTACCACTGTCCTAATGTGCTACTGTGTTACTGTTCTACTGTACCACTGTGCAACTGTGCTACTGTGTTACTGTACCACTGTACCACTGTGCTACTGTACCACTGTGCTACTGTACCACTGTCCTAATGTGCTACTGTGTTACTGTTCTACTGTTCCACTGTACCACTGTGCAACTGTGCTACTGTGTTACTGTACCACTGTACCACTGTACCACTGTACTACTGTACTACTGTACCACTGTGCAACTGTGCTACTGTGTTACTGTACTACTGTACCACTGTGCTACTGTACTACTGTACCATTGTGCTACTGTACCACTGTACCATTGTGCTACTGTACCACTGTACCACTGTACCACTGTGCTACTGTACCACTGTGCCACTGTACCACTGTGCTACTGTACCACTGACCCACTGTGCTACTGTACCACTGTGCTACTGTACCACTGTGCTACTGTACCACTGTACCACTGTGCTACTGTACCACTGTACCACTGTGCTACTGTACCACTATGCTACTGTACCACTGACCCACTGTGCTACTGTACCACTGTGCTACTGTACCACTGTACAACTGTACAACTGTACCACTGTTCTATTATACTATGGTACCACTGTGCTACTGTGCTACTGTAACCACTGTAACCACTGTAACCACAGTTACCACTGTTACCACTGTGCTACTGTACCACTGTGCTACTGTACCACTGACCCACTGTGCTACTGTGTTACAGTACCACTGTGCTACTGTACCACTGTGCTACTGTACCACTGTGCTACTGTACCACTGTACCACTGTGCTACTGTACCACTGTACCACTGTGCTACTGTACCACTATGCTACTGTACCACTGACCCACTGTGCTACTGTACCACTGTGCTACTGTACCACTGTACAACTGTACAACTGTACAACGGTACCACTGTGCTACTGTGCTACTGTAACCACTGTAACCACTGTAACCACAGTTACCACTGTTACCACTGTGCTACTGTGCCACTGTGCTACTGTACCACTGACCCACTGTGCTTCTGTACTACTGTACCACTGTGCTACTGTGCTACTGCACTACTGTACAAATGTACTACTGTACCACTGTACCACTGTACCACTGTACTACTGTACCACTGTGCTACTGTACGACTGTGCTACTGTACCACTGTCCTAATGTGCTACTGTGTTACTGTTCTACTGTACCACTGTGCAACTGTGCTACTGTGTTACTGTACCACTGTACCACTGTGCTACTGTACCACTGTGCTACTGTACCACTGTCCTAATGTGCTACTGTGTTACTGTTCTACTGTTCCACTGTACCACTGTGCAACTGTGTTACTGTACCACTGTACCACTGTACCACTGTACTACTGTACTACTGTACCACTGTGCAACTGTGCTACTGTGTTACTGTACTACTGTACCACTGTGCTACTGTACTACTGTACCATTGTGCTACTGTACCACTGTACAACTGACCCACTGTGCTTCTGTACTACTGTAACACTGTGCTTCTGTACTTCTGTACTACTGTACTACTGTACCACTGTGCCACTGTGCTAATGTACCACTGACCCACTGTGCTTCTGTACTACTGTACCACTGTGCTACTGTGTTACTGTATTACAGTGCCACTGTGCTACTGTACCACTGACCCACTGTGCTACTGTACCACTGTGCTACTGTACTACTGTACCACTGTGCCACTATGCCACTGTGCCGCTGTGCTGCTGTGCCACTGTGCCACTGTGCCACTGTGCTACTCTACCACTGTGCCACTGTGCTACTCTACCACTGTGCCACTGTGCCACTGTGCCACTGTGCCACTGTACCACTGTAGTACTGTGCTACTGTGCTACTGTGCTACTGTTCCACTGTACCACTGACCCACTGTGCTACTGTACTACTGTACTACTGTACCACTGTGCTACTGTACTACTGTACGACTGTACCTCTGTACTACTGTACCACTGTGCCACTGTACCACTGTGCTACTGTACCACTGTGCTACTGTACCACTGACCCACTGTGCTACTGTACTACTGTGTTACTGTACCACTGTACCACTGTACCACTGTACCACTGTACCACTGTACAACTGTGCTACTGTGTTACTGTACCACTGTGCTACTGTGCTACTGTACTACTGTACTACTTTACCACTGTACCACTGTACAACTGTGCTACTGTGTTACTGTACCACTGTGCTACTGTGCTACTGTACTACTGTACTACTTTACCACTGTACCCCTGTACTACTGTACCACTGTGTTACTGTACCACTGTGCTACTGTGCTACTGTACTACTGTACTACTTTACCACTGTACCACTGTACAACTGTGCTACTGTGTTACTGTACTACTGTGCTACTGTACAACTGTACTACTTTACCACTGTACCCCTGTACTACTGTACCACTGTGCTACTGTACCACTGTGCTACTGTGCTACTGTACCACTGTGCTACTGTGCTACTGTACAACTGTCCCACTGTGCTACTTTACCACTTTACCACTGTACCACTGTACTACTGTACCACTGTGCTACTGTACCACTGTGCTACTGTACCACTGTGCTACTGTACCACTGTGCTACTGTGCCACTGTGCTACTGTGCTACTGTACCACTGTGCTAATGTGCTACTGTGCTACTGTGCTACTGTGCTACTGTGCTACTGTGCTACTGTGCTACTGTGCTACTGTGCTACTGTGCTACTGTGCTACTGTCCTACTGTACCACTGTCCTAATGTACCACTGTGCTACTGTGCTACTGTGCTACTGTGCTACTGTGCTACTGTGCTACTGTGCTACTGTGCTACTGTGCTACTGTGCTACTGTACCACTGTCCTAATGTGCTACTGTGTTACTGTTCCACTGTACCACTGTGCTACTGTGTTACTATACCACTGTATTACTGTACCACTGTACCTCTGTACCACTGTGCTACTGTGTTACTGTACAACTGTGCTACTGTGCTAATGTACTACTTTACCACTGTACCACTGTACCACTGTACCTATGTACCACTGTACCTCTGTACCACTGTACCACTGTACCACTGTACCTCTGTACCTCTGTACCTCTGTACCACTGTGCTACTGTGTTACTATACCACTGTGCTACTGTACTACTTTACCACTGTACCTCTGTACCACTGTACCACTGTACCTCTGTACCTCTGTACCACTGTGCCACTGTGCTACTGTGTTACTATACCACTGTGCTACTGTGTTACTATACCACTGTGCTACTGTGCTACTGTACTACTTTACCACTGTACCACTGTACTACTGTACCACTGTACTACTGTACCACTGTGCTACTGTACCACTGTGCTACTGTACCACTGTACCACTGTACCACTGTGCTACTGTTTTACTGTTACACTATACCACTGTACCACTGTACTACTGTACCACTGTGCAACTGTGCTAGTGTGTTACTGTACCACTGTGCTACTGTGCTACTGTACTACTGTACCATTGTGCTACTGTACCACTGTGCTACTGTACCACTGTACCACTGTGCTACTGTGCTACTGTACCACTGTGCCACTGTACCACTGTGCCACTGTACCACTGTGCTACTGTACCACTGACCCACTGTGCTACTGTACTACTGTACCACTGTGCTACTGTCCCACTGTGCTACTGTCCCACTGTACCACTGTGCTACTGTACCACTGTGCTACTGTACCACTGTACCACTGTGCTACTGTGCTACTGCACCACTGACCCACTGTGCTACTGTACCACTGTGCTACTGTACCACTGTGCTACTGTGCTACTGTAACCACTGTAACCACAGTTACCACTGTTACCACTGTGCTACTGTACCACTGACCCACTGTGCTACTGTGTTACAGTACCACTGTGCTACTGTACAACTGTGCCACTGTACCACTGTGCCACTGTGCTACTGTGATACCGTGCTACTGTCCCACTGTACCACTGTGCTACTGTACCACTGTGCTACTGTACCACTGTGCTACTATACCACTGACCCACCGTGCTTCTGTACTACTGTAGCACTGTGCTACTGTGCTACTGTGCTACTGTGCTACTGTGCTACTGTACTACTGTACCACTGTGCTACTGTACCACTGTGCTACTGTGTTACTGTACTACTGTACCACTGTGCTACTGTACTACTGTACCATTGTGCTACTGTGCCACTGTACCACTGTGCTACTGTACCACTGACCCACTGTGCTACTGTACTACTGTACCACTGTGCTACTGTCCCACTGTACCACTGTGCTACTGTACCATTGTTCTACTGTACCACTGTGCTACTGTACCACTGTGCTACTGTACCACTGTGCTACTGTACAACTGTACCACTGTTCTACTGTACTATGGTACCACTGTGCTACTGTGCTACTGTAACCACTGTAACCACTGTTACCACTGTTACCACTGTGCTACTGTACCACTGACCCACTGTGCTTCTGTACTACTGTAACACTGTGCTTCTCTACTACTGTAACACTGTGCTTCTGTACTACTGTAACACTGTGCTACTGTACTACTGTACCACTGTTCTACTGTACTATGGTACCACTGTGCTACTGTGCTACTGTAACCACTGTAACCACTGTTACCACTGTTACCACTGTGCTACTGTACCACTGACCCACTGTGCTTCTGTACTACTGTAACACTGTGCTTCTCTACTACTGTAACACTGTGCTTCTGTACTACTGTAACACTGTGCTACTGTACTACTGTACCACTGTACCACGGTGCTACTGTACTACTGTACTACTGTACCACGGTGCTACTGTATTACTGTACTACTGTACCACTGTACTACTGTGCTACTGTACCACTGTGCTACTCTGCTACTGTACTACCGTACCTCTGTGCTACTGTACTACTGTCCCACTGTACCACTGTGCTACTGTACCACAGTGCTACTGTACCACTGTGCTACTGTACCACTGACCCACTGTGCTTCTGTACTACTGTACCACTGTGCCACTGTACCGCTGTGCTGCTGTACTACTGTACCACTGTACCACTGTCCTACTGTCGCACTGTACCACTGTGCGGCTGTACCCCTGTGCTACTGTACCCCTGTGCTACTGTACCCCTGTGCTACTGTACCACTGACCCACTGTGCTACTGTACCACTGAGCTACTGTACCACTGTGCTACTGTAGAAAAAGTACCACTGTGCTACTGTACCACTGTGCTTCTGTAACACTGTGCTACTGTACAACTGTCCCACTGTACCACTGTACCACTGTACCACTGTGCTACTGTAACACTGTGCTACTGTACCACTGTCCTAATGTGCTACTATGTTACTGTTCTACTGTTCCATTGTACCACTGTGCCACTGTGCTACTGTGTTACTGTACCACTGCACCTCTGTACCACTGTGCCTCTGTACCACTGTGCTACGTGTTACTGAGCTACTGTGCTACTGTACTACTGTACTACTTTACCACTGTGCTACTGTACCACTGTACTACTGTACTACTGTGCTACTGTACCACTGTACCACTGTGCTACTGTACTACTGTGCTACTGTACTACTGTGCTAATGTGCTAATGTTCTACTGTTCAACTGTACCACTGTGCTATTGTGCTAATGTGCTAATGTTCTACTGTTCAACTGTACCACTGTACCACTGTGCTACTGTACCACTGACCCACTGTGCTACTGTACTACTGTACCACTGTACTACTGTACCACTGTCCCACTGTGCTACTGTCCCACTGTGCTACTGTCCCACTGTGCTACTGTCCCACTGTGCTACTGTCCCACTGTACCACTGTGCTACTGTCCCACTGTGCTACTGTCCCACTGTGCTACTGTCCCACTGTGCTACTGTCCCACTGTACCACTGTGCTACTGTACCACTGTGCTACTGTACCACTGTGCTACTGTACCACTGACCCACTGTGCTACTGTACCACTGTGCTACTGTACCACTGTGCTACTGTACCACTGACCCACTGTGCTTCTGTACCACTGTGCTACTGTACCACTGTACCACTGTGCTACTGTGCTACTGTAACCACTCTAACCACAGTTACCACTGTTACCACTGTGCTACTGTACCACTGACCCACTGTGCTACTGTGTTACAGTACCACTGTGCTGCTGTACTACTGTATCACTGTGCTACTGTAACCACTGTAACCACAGTTACCACTGTTACCACTGTGCTACTGTACCACTGACCCACTGTGCTACTGTGTTACAGTACCACTGTGTTACAGTACCAGTGTGCTGCTGTACTACTGTACCACTGTGCTACTGTGCTACTGTCCCACTGTACCACTGTGCTACTGTACCACTGTGCTACTGTACCACTGACCCACTGTGCTACTGTACCACTGTGCTACTGTACCACTGTGCTACTGTAGCACTGTACCACTGTACCACTGTGCTACTGTACCACTGTACCACTGTACCACTGTGCCACTGTACCACTGTACCACTGTGCTACTGTACCACTGTGCTACTGTACCACTGACTCACTGTGCTGCTGTACCACTGACTCACTGTGCTGCTGTACTGCTGTACTACTGTACCACTGTGCTACTGTCCCACTGTACCACTGTGCTACTGTGCTAATTTACCACTGTGCTACTGTGCTAATTTACCACTGTGCTACTGTCCCACTGTGCTACTGTCCCACTGTGCTACTGTCCCACTGTGCTACTGTCCCACTGTGCTACTGTCCCACTGTGCTACTGTGCTAATTTACCACTGTGCTAATTTACCACTGTGCTACTGTCCCACTGTGCTACTGTCCCACTGTGCTACTGTCCCACTGTGCTACTGTCCCACTGTGCTACTGTGCTAATTTACCACTGTGCTACTGTCCCACTGTGCTACTGTCCCACTGTGCTACTGTCCCACTGTGCTACTGTCCCACTGTGCTACTGTCCCACTGTGCTACTGTCCCACTGTGCTACTGTCCCACTGTGCTACTGTCCCACTGTGCTACAGTCCCACTGTCCCACTGTCCCACTGTCCCACTGTCCCACTGTGCTACTGTGCTACTGTCCCACTGTCCCACTGTGCTACTGTGCTACTGTGCTACTGTGCTACTGTCCCACTGTGCTACTGTGCTACTGTCCCACTGTGCTACTGTCCTACTGTCCCACTGTGCTACTGTGCTACTGTCCCACTGTGCTACTGTGCTACTGTGCTACTGTGCTACTGTCCCACTGTGCTACTGTGCTACTGTGCTACTGTCCCACTGTGCTACTGTGCTACTGTCCCACTGTGCTACTGTCCCACTGTGCTACTGTCCCACTGTGCTACTGTCCCACTGTGCTACAGTCCCACTGTCCCACTGTCCCACTGTCCCACTGTCCCACTGTGCTACTGTGCTACTGTGCTACTGTGCTACTGTCCCACTGTGCTACTGTGCTACTGTCCCACTGTGCTACTGTGCTACTGTCCCACTGTGCTACTGTCCTACTGTCCTACTGTCCCACTGTGCTACTGTGCTACTGTCCCACTGTGCTACTGTGCTACTGTGCTACTGTCCCACTGTGCTACTGTGCTACTGTGCTACTGTCCCACTGTCCCACTGTGCCACTGTGCTACTGTCCCACTGTGCTACTGTGCTACTGTCCTACTGTCCCACTGTGCTACTGTCCCACTGTGCCACTGTGCTACTGTGCTACTGTGCTACTGTCCCACTGTCCCACTGTCCTACTGTCCCACTGTGCTACTGTGCTACTGTGCTACTGTCCCACTGTGCTACTGTGCTACTGTCCCACTGTGCTACTGTCCCACTGTGCTACTGTCCTACTGTGCTACTGTCCCACTGTGCCACTGTGCTACTGTCCCACTGTGCTACTGTCCCACTGTGCTACTGTCCCACTGTGCTACTGTCCCACTGTGCTACTGTCCCACTGTGCCACTGTGCTACTGTCCCACTGTGCTACTGTCCCACTGTGCTACTGTGCGACTGTCCCACTGTGCTACTGTCCCACTGTGCCACTGTCCCACTGTGCCACTGTCCCACTGTGCCACTGTGCTACTGTCCCACTGTGCTACTGTCCCACTGTGCTACTGTCCCACTGTGCTACTGTCCCACTGTGCTACTGTCCCACTGTGCTACTGTCCCACTGTGCTACTGTCCCACTGACCCACTGTGCTACTGTACTACTGTGCTACTGTACTACTGTACCACTGTGCTACTGTCCCACTGTGCTACTGTCCCACTGTGCTACTGTCCCACTGTGCTACTGTCCCACTGTGCTACTGTCCCACTGTACCACTGTGCTACTGTGCTACTGTAACCACTGTAACCACAGTTACCACTGTTACCACTGTGCTACTGTAACACTGACCCACTGTGCTACTGTGTTACAGTACCACTGTGCTACTGTACCACTGTGCCACTGTACCACTGTGCCACTGTGCTACTGTGATACCGTGCTACTGTCCCACTGTACCACAGTGCTACTGTACCACTGTGCTACTGTACCACTGACCCACTGTGCTACTGTACCACTGTCCTAATGTGCTACTATGTTAATGTTCTACTGTTCCACTGTACCACTGTACCACTGTGCCACTGTGCTACTGTGTTATTGTGTTACTGGTTACTGTACCACTGTCCTAATGTGCTACTATGTTACTGTTCTACTGTTCCACTGTACCACTGTGCCACTGTGGTACTGTGTTACTGTGTTACTGTGTTACTGTACCACTGTGCTACGTGTTACTGAGCTACTGTGCTACGTGTTACTGAGCTACTGTGCTACTGTACTACTGTACTACTGTACTACTTTACCACTGTGCTAATGTACTACTGTGCTACTGTACTACTGTACTACTTTACCACTGTGCTAATGTACTACTGTGCTACTGTACTACTGTGCTACTGTACCACTGTGCTACTGTACCACTGTACCACTGTGCTACTGTGCTAATGTGCTAATGTTCTACTGTTCAACTGTACTACTGTACCACTGTACCACTGTGCTACTGTGCTAATGTTCTACTGTTCTACTGTTCTACTGTTCAACTGTACCACTATACCACTGTACTACTGTACCACTGTGCTACTGTACCACTGTGCTACTGTCCCACTTTGCTACTGTGTTACTGTACTACTGTACCACTGTGCTACTGTACTACTGTACCATTGTGCTACTGTACCACTGTACCACTGTGCTACTTTACCACTGTGCCACTGTACCACTGACCCACTGTGCTACTGTACCACTGTGCTACTGTACTACTGTACCACTGTGCTACTCTACCACTGTGCCACTGTACCACTGCGCCACTGTGCCACTGCGCCACTGTGCCACTGTGCCGCTGTACCACTGTGCTACTATATCACTGTGCTACTATATCACTGTGCTACTATATCACTGTGCCACTATATCACTGTGCCACTGTGCTACTATATCACTGTGCCACTGTGCCACTCTACCACTGTGCTACTCTACCACTGTGCCGCTGTACCACTGTGCTACTATATCACTGTGCTACTATATCACTGTGCCACTGTGCCACTCTACCACTGTGCTACTCTACCACTGTGCCACTGTGCCACTGTGCCACTGTGCCACTGTGCCACTGTGCTACTATATCACTGTGCCACTGTGCCACTGTGCCACTGTACCACTGTACCACTGTACCACTGTGCTTCTGTACTACTGTACCACTGTGCTACTGTGCTTCTGTACTACTGTACCACTGTACCACTGTGCTACTGTACCACTGTGCTTCTGTACTACTGTACCACTGTACCACTGTGCTACTGTACCACTGTACAACTGTGCTACTGTACCACTGTACCACTGTGCCACTGTACCACTGTGCCACTGTGCCACTGTACCACTGTACCACTGTGCTACTGTGCCACTGTGCTACTGTACCAATGTGCCACTGTACCACTGTGCTACTGTGCCACTGTACCACTGTGCTACTGTACCACTGTGCTACTGTACCACTGATCCACTGTGCTACTGTACTACTGTACCACTGTGCTACTGTACCATTGTGCTACTGTACCATTGTGCTACTGTACCATTGTGCTACTGTACCACTGACCCACTGTGCTACTGTACCACTGTGCTACTGTACCACTGTACAACTGTGCTACTGTACCATTGTACCACTGTGCCACTGTACCACTGTGCTACTGTACCACTGTACCACTGTGCCACTGTACCACTGTACCACTGTGCCACTGTACAATTGTGCTACTGTACCACTGACCCACTGTGCTACTGTGCTACTGTACCACTGTGCTACTGTACCACTGTGCTACTGTACCACTGTACAACTGTGCTACTGTACCATTGTACCACTGTGCCACTGTACCACTGTGCTACTGTACCACTGTGCCACTGTACCACTGTGCTACTGTGCCACTGTGCCACTGTACCACTGTGCTACTGTGCTACTGTACTACTGTGCTGCTGTACCACTGACCCACTGTGCTACTATACTACTGTACCACTGTGCTACTGTACCACTGTGCTACTGTACCACTGACCCCCTGTGCTACTGTACCACTGACCCACTGTGCTACTGTGCTACTGTGCTACTGTACCACTGACCCCCTGTGCTACTGTACCACTGACCCACTGTGCTACTGTGCTACTGTGCTACTGTGCTACTGTGCTACTGTCCCACTGTACCATTGTGCTACTGTACCACTGTGCTACTGTACCACTGACCCACTGTGCTGCTGTACTACTGTACCACTGTACCACTGTACCACTGTACCACTGTACCACTGTACCACTGTGCTACTGTACCACTGTACCACTGTGCTACTGTACCACTGACCCACTGTGCTACTGTGCTACTGTGCTACTGTGCTACTGTCCCGCTGTGCTGCTGTACTACTGTACCACTGTACTACTGTACCACTGTGCCACTGTGCTACTGTCCCACTGTCCCACTGTCCCACTGTGCTACTGTGCTAATTTACCACTGTGCTACTCTCCCACTGTACCACTGTGCTACTGTACCACTGTACCACTGTGCTACTGTACCACTGTGCTACTGTATCACTGACCCACTGTGATACTGTACTACTGTGCTACTGTACCACTGTGCTACTGTACCACTGTGCTACTGTACCACTGTGCTACTGTACCACTGTACTACTGTACCACTGTGCTACTGTACGACTGTGCTACTGCACCACTGTCCTAATGTGCTACTGTGTTACTGTTCTACTGTTCCACTGTACCACTGTGCAACTGTGCAACTGTGCTACTGTGTTACTGTACCACTGTACCACTGTGCTACTGTACCACTGTGCTACTGTACCACTGTCCTAATGTGCTACTGTGTTACTGTTCCACTGTTCCACTGTACCACTGTGCAACTGTGCTACTGTGTTACTGTACCACTGTACCACTGTACCACTGTACCACTGTACTACTGTACCACTGTGCAACTGTGCTACTGTGTTACTGTACTACTGTACCTCTGTGCTACTGTACTACTGTACCATTGTGCTACTGTACCACTGTACCACTGTACCACTGTGCCACTGTACCACTGTGCCACTGTACCACTGTGCTACTGTACCACTGTGCTACTGTACCACTGTCCCACTGTGCTACTGTACTACTATACTACTGTGCTACTGTCCCACTGTGCTACTGTACTACTGTACTACTGTACTACTGTGCTACTGTCCAACTGTACTACTGTCCCACTGTGCTACTGTCCCACTGTGCTACTGTCCCACTGTGCTACTGTCCCACTGTGCTCCTATACTACTGTGCTACTGTACCACTGACCCACTGTGCTACTGTACCACTGACCCACTGTGCTACTGTACCACTGTGCTACTGTACCACTGTGCTACTGTACCACTGTGCTACTGTACCACTGTACCACTGTACCACTGTGCTACTGTACCACTATGCTACTGTACCACTGACCCACTGTGCTACTGTACCACTGTGCTACTGTACCACTGTACAACTGTACAACTGTACAACTGTACCACTGTTCTATTATACTATGGTACCACTGTGCTACTGTGCTACTGTAACCACTGTAACCACAGTTACCACTGTTACCACTGTGCTACTGTACCACTGTGCTACTGTACCACTGACCCACTGTGCTACTGTGTTACAGTACCACTGTGCTACTGTACCACTGTGCCACTGTGCTACTGTACCACTGTGCTACTGTACCACTGTGCTACTGTGCCACTGTGCTACTGTGATACCGTGCTACTGTCCCGCTGTACCACTGAGCTACTGTACCACTGTGCTACTGTACAACTGACCCACTGTGCTTCTGTACTACTGTAACACTGTGCTTCTGTACTTCTGTACTACTGTACTACTGTACCACTGTGCCACTGTGCTACTGTACCACTGACCCACTGTGCTTCTGTACTACTGTACCACTGTGCTACTGTGTTACTGTACTACAGTACCACTGTGCTACTGTACCACTGCCCCACTGTGCTACTGTACCACTGTGCTACTGTACTACTGTACCACTGTGCCACTGTGCCACTATGCCGCTGTGCCGCTGTGCCGCTGTGCCACTGTGCCACTGTGCTACTCTACCACTGTGCCACTGTGCCACTGTGCCACTGTGCCACTGTACCACTGTACCACTGTAGTACTGTGCTACTGTTCCACTGACCCACTGTGCTACTGTACCACTGTGCTACTGTACTACTGTACCACTGTGCCACTATGCCACTGTGCCGCTGTGCCGCTGTGCCACTGTGCCACTGTGCCACTGTGCTACTCTACCACTGTGCCACTGTGCCACTGTGCCACTGTGCCACTGTGCCACTGTGCCACTGTACCACTGTACCACTGTAGTACTGTGCTACTGTTCCACTGTACCACTGACCCACTGTGCTACTGTACTACTGTACTACTGTACCACTGTGCTACTGTACTACTGTACGACTGTACCTCTGTACTACTGTACCACTGTGCCACTGTACCACTGTGCTACTGTACCACTGTGCTACTGTACCACTGACCCACTGTGCTACTGTACTACTGTGTTACTGTACCACTGTACCACTGTACCACTGTACAACTGTACAACTGTGCTACTGTGTTACTGTACCACTGTGCTACTGTGCTACTGTACTACTGTACTACTTTACCACTGTACCACTGTACAACTGTGCTACTGTGTTACTGTACCACTGTGCTACTGTGCTACTGTACTACTGTACTACTTTACCACTGTACCCCTGTACTACTGTACCACTGTGTTACTGTACCACTGTGCTACTGTGCTACTGTACTACTGTACTACTTTACCACTGTACCACTGTACAACTGTGCTACTGTGTTACTGTACCACTGTGCTACTGTGCTACTGTACTACTGTACTACTTTACCACTGTACCCCTGTACTACTGTACCACTGTGCTACTGTACCACTGTGCTACTGTGCTACTGTACCACTGTGCTACTGTGCTACTGTACCACTGTACCACTGTACCACTGTACCACTGTACTACTGTACTACTGTACTACTGTACCACTGTGCGACTGTGCTACTGTACTACTGTGCTACTGTCCCACTGTACCACTGTGCTACTGTACCACTGTGCTACTGTACAACTGTCCCACTGTGCTACTGTACCACTGTCCCACTGTGCTACTGTACCACTGTGCTACTGTACTACTGTGCTACTGTGCTACTGTCCCACTGTCCCACTGTACCACTGTGCTACTGTACTACTGTACTTCTGTGCTACTGTCCCACTGTACCACTGTGCTCCTGTACTACTGTGCTACTGTACCACTGACCCACTGTGCTACTGTACCACTGTGCTACTGTACCACTGTGCTACTGTACCACTGTACCACTGTGCTACTGTACCACTATGCTACTGTACCACTGGCCCACTGTGCTACTGTACCACTGTGCTACTGTACCACTGTACCACTGTGCTACTGTACAACTGTACAACTGTACCACTGTACCACTGTGCTACTGTACAACTGTACAACTGTACCACTGTTCTATTGTACTATGGTACCACTGTGCTACTGTACCACTGTGCTACTGCACCACTGTACCACTGTGCTACTGTACAACTGTACAACTGTACAACTGTACCACTGTTCTATTATAATATGGTACCACTGTGCTACTGTGCTACTGTAACCACTGTAACCACAGTTACCACTGTTACCACTGTGCTACTGTACCACTGTGCTACTGTACCACTGACCCACTGTGCTACTGTGTTACAGTGCTACTGTGTTACACTGTCCCACTGTACCACTGTGCTACTGTACCACTGTGCTACTGTACCACTGACCCACTGTGCTTCTGTACTACTGTACCACTGACCCACTGTGCTTCTGTACTACTGTAACACTGTGCTTCTGTACTACTGTACTACTGTACCACTGTGCCACTGTGCTACTGTACCACTGACCCACTGTGCTACTGTACCACTGACCCACTGTGCTTCTGTACTACTGTACCACTGTGCTACTGTGCTACTGCACTACTGTACAAATGTACTACTGTACCACTGTACCACTGTACTACTGTACCACTGTGCTACTGTACGACTGTGCTACTGTACCACTGTCCTAATGTGCTACTGTGTTACTGTTCTACTGTTCCACTGTACCACTGTGCTACTGTGTTACTGTACCACTGTACCACTGTGCTACTGTACCACTGTGCTACTGTACCACTGTCCTAATGTGCTACTGTGTTACTGTTCTACTGTTCCACTGTACCACTGTGCAACTGTGCTACTGTGTTACTGTACCACTGTACCACTGTACCACTGTACTACTGTACCACTGTGCAACTGTGCTACTGTGTTACTGTACTACTGTACCACTGTGCTACTGTACTACTGTACCATTGTGCTACTGTACCACTGTACCACTGTACCACTGTGCTACTGTACCACTGTGCCACTGTACCACTGTGCTACTGTACCACTGTGCTACTGTACCACTGTCCCACTGTGCTACTGTACTACTATACTACTGTGCTACTGTCCCACTGTGCTACTGTACTACTGTGCTACTGTACTACTGTGCTACTGTACTACTGTGCTACTGTCCCACTGTGCTCCTGTCCCACTGTGCTCCTGTCCCACTGTGCTACTGTACCACTGACCCACTGTGCTACTGTACCACTGTGCTACTGTACCACTGTGCTACTGTACCACTGTGCTACTGTACCACTGTGCTACTGTACCACTGTACCACTGTGCTACTGTACCACTGTACCACTGTGCTACTGTACCACTATGCTACTGTACCACTGACCCACTGTGCTACTGTACCACTGTGCTACTGTACCACTGTACAACTGTACAACTGTACAACTGTACCACTGTTCTATTATACTATGGTACCACTGTGCTACTGTGCTACTGTAACCACTGTAACCACTGTAACCACAGTTACCACTGTTACCACTGTGCTACTGTACCACTGTTCTATTATACTATGGTACCACTGTGCTACTGTAACCACTGTAACCACTGTAACCACAGTTACCACTGTTACCACTGTGCTACTGTACCACTGTGCTACTGTACCACTGACCCACTGTGCTACTGTGTTACAGTACCACTGTGCTACTGTACCACTGTGCCACTGTACCACTGTGCTACTGTACCACTGTGCTACTGTACCACTGTGCTACTGTGATACCGTGCTACTGTCCCACTGTACCACTGAGCTACTGTACCACTGTGCTACTGTACAACTGACCCACTGTGCTTCTGTACTACTGTAACACTGTGCTTCTGTACTTCTGTACTACTGTACTACTGTACCACTGTGCCACTGTGCTACTGTACCACTGACCCACTGTGCTTCTGTACTACTGTACCACTGTGCTACTGTGTTACTGTACTACAGTACCACTGTGTTACTGTACTACAGTACCACTGTGCTACTGTACCACTGACCCACTGTGCTACTGTACCACTGTGCTACTGTACTACTGTACCACTGTGCCACTATGCCACTGTGCCGCTGTGCTACTCTGCCACTGTGCTACTCTACCACTGTGCCACTGTGCCACTGTGCCACTGTGCCACTGTGCCACTGTGCCACTGTACCACTGTAGTACTGTGCTACTGTGCTACTGTTCCACTGTACCACTGACCCACTGTGCTACTGTACTACTGTACTACTGTACCACTGTGCTACTGTACTACTGTACGACTGTACCTCTGTACTACTGTACCACTGTGCCACTGTACCACTGTGCTACTGTACCACTGTGCTACTGTACCACTGACCCACTGTGCTACTGTACTACTGTGTTACTGTACCACTGTACCACTGTACCACTGTACAACTGTGCTACTGTGTTACTGTACCACTGTGCTACTGTGCTACTGTACTACTGTACTACTTTACCACTGTACCACTGTACAACTGTGCTACTGTGTTACTGTACCACTGTGCTACTGTGCTACTGTACTACTGTACTACTGTACTACTTTACCACTGTACCCCTGTACTACTGTACCACTGTGTTACTGTACCACTGTGCTACTGTGCTACTGTACTACTGTACTACTTTACCACTGTACCACTGTACAACTGTGCTACTGTGTTACTGTACCACTGTGCTACTGTGCTACTGTACTACTGTACTACTTTACCACTGTACCCCTGTACTACTGTACCACTGTGCTACTGTACCACTGTGCTACTGTGCTACTGTACCACTGTGCTACTGTGCTACTGTACCACTGTACCACTGTACTACTGTACTACTGTACCACTGTACTACTGTACCACTGTGCGACTGTGCTACTGTACTACTGTGCTACTGTCCCACTGTACCACTGTGCTACTTTACCACTGTGCTACTGTACAACTGTCCCACTGTGCTACTGTACCACTGTCCCACTGTGCTACTGTACCACTGTGCTACTGTACTACTGTGCTACTGTGCTACTGTGCTACTGTCCCACTGTCCCACTGTCCCACTGTACCACTGTGCTACTGTGCTACTGTACTACTGTACTACTGTACTACTGTACTACTGTACTACTGTACTACTGTACTACTGTGCTACTGTGCTACTGTCCCACTGTACCACTGTGCTCCTGTACTACTGTGCTACTGTACCACTGACCCACTGTGCTACTGTACCACTGTGCTACTGTACCACTGTACCACTGTGCTACTGTACCACTATGCTACTGTACCACTGGCCCACTGTGCTACTGTACCACTGTGCAACTGTACCACTGTACCACTGTACCACTGTGCTACTGTACAACTGTACAACTGTACCACTGTACCACTGTGCTACTGTACAACTGTACAACTGTACCACTGTTCTATTGTACTATGGTACCACTGTGCTACTGTACCACTGTGCTACTGCACCACTGTACCACTGTGCTACTGTACAACTGTACAACTGTACCACTGTTCTATTATAATATGGTACCACTGTGCTACTGTGCTACTGTAACCACTGTAACCACAGTTACCACTGTTACCACTGTGCTACTGTACCACTGTGCTACTGTACCACTGACCCACTGTGCTACTGTGTTACAGTGCTACTGTGTTACACTGTGCTACTGTACCACTGTGCTACTGTACCACTGTGCTACTGTACCACTGACCCACTGTGCTTCTGTACTACTGTACCACTGACCCACTGTGCTTCTGTACTACTGTAACACTGTGCTTCTGTACTACTGTACTACTGTACCACTGTGCCACTGTGCTACTGTACCACTGACCCACTGTGCTTCTGTACTACTGTACCACTGTGCTACTGTGCTACTGCACTACTGTACCAATGTACTACTGTACCACTGTGCTACTGTACCACTGTGCTACTGTACCACTGTGCCACTGTACCACTGTGCTACTGTACTACTGTACCACTGTACTGCTGTACCACTGTGCCACTGTGCTACTGTACCACTGTGCTACTGTACTACTGTACCACTGTGCTACTGTACTACTGTACCACTGTACCTACTGTACCACTGTACCTACTGTACCACTGTGCCACTGTGCTACTGTACTACTGTACCACTGTACTGCTGTACCACTGTACCACTGTGCTACTGTACCACTGTGCCACTGTACCACTGTACCACTGTACCACTGTACCACGGTGCCACTGTACTACTGTACCACTGTACCACTGTGCTGCTGTACTACTGTACCACGGTGCTACTGTACTATTGTACTACTGTACCACTGTGCCACTGTGCTACTGTACCACTGTGCCACTGTGCTACTGTACTACTGTACCACTGTGCTACTGTACTACTGTACCACTGTGCCACTGTGCTACTGTACTACTGTACTGCTGTGCTACTGTACTACTGTACTGCTGTACCACTGTGCTACTGTACCACTGTACTACTGTACTACTGTACTGCTGTACCACTGTACCACTGTGCTACTGTACCACTGTGCCAATGTACTATGGTACCACTGTACTGCTGTACTACTGTACTACTGTACCACTGTACCACTGTTCTATTGTACTATGGTACCACTGTGCTACTGTACCACTGTACCAATGTGCTACTGTACAACTGTACCACTGTGTGACTGTGCTACTGTACCACTGTGCTACTGTACCACTGTGCTACTGTGCTACTGTACCACTGTACCACTGTACTACTGTACCACTGTGCTACTGTACCACTGTACTACTGTACTACTGTACAACTGTGCTACTGTACCACTGTGCTACTGTTCTACTGTTACACTGTACCACTGTACTACTGTACTACTGTACCACTGTACCACTGTGCTACTGTTCTACTGTTACACTGTACCACTGTACCACTGTACTACTATACCACTGTACTACTGTACCACTGTACCGCTGTACTACTGTACCACTGTGCAACTGTGCTACTGTGTTACTGTACTACTGTACCACTGTGCTACTGTACCATTGTGCTACTGTACCACTGTACGACTGTGCTGCTGTACCACTGTGCCACTGTGCCACTGTACCACTGTGCCACTGTACCACTGTGCTACTGTACAACTGTGCTACTGTACCACTGTGCTACTGTACCACTGTGCTACTGTACCACTATGCTACTGTACCACTGTCCCACTGTGCTACTGTACCACTGTCCCACTGTGCTACTATACTACTGTGCTACTGTCCCACTGTACCACTGTACCACTGTGCTCCTGTACTACTGTGCTACTGTACCACTGTACCACTGACCCACTGACCCACTGTGCTACTGTACCACTGTGCTACTGTACCACTGTGCTACTGTACCACTGTGCTACTGTACGACTATGCTACTGTACCACTATGCTACTGTACCACTGACCCACTGTGCTACTGTACCACTGTGCTACTGTACCACTGTACCACTGTGCTACTGTACAACTGTACCACTGTTCTATTGTACTATGGTACCACTGTTCTATTGTACTATGGTACCACTGTGCTACTGTACCACTGTGCTACTGCACCACTGTGCTACTGCACCACTGTACCACTGTGCTACTGTACAACTGTACAACTGTACAACTGTACCACTGTTCTATTATAATATGGTACCACTGTGCTACTGTGCTACTGTAACCACTGTAACCACAGTTACCACTGTAACCACAGTTACCACTGTTACCACTGTGCTACTGTACCACTGACCCACTGTGCTACTGTGTTACAGTACCACTGTGCTGCTGTACCACTGTTCTATTATAATATGGTACCACTGTGCTACTGTGCTACTGTAACCACTGTAACCACAGTTACCACTGTTACCACTGTGCTACTGTACCACTGACCCACTGTGCTACTGTACCACTGTGCTACGGTACCACTGTGCTACTGTACCACTGTGCTACTGTACGACTATGCTACTGTACCACTATGCTACTGTACCACTGACCCACTGTGCTACTGTACCACTGTGCTACTGTACCACTGTACCACTGTGCTACTGTACAACTGTACAACTGTACCACTGTTCTATTGTACTATGGTACCACTGTTCTATTGTACTATGGTACCACTGTGCTACTGTACCACTGTGCTACTGCACCACTGTGCTACTGCACCACTGTGCTACTGCACCACTGTACCACTGTGCTACTGTACAACTGTACAACTGTACAACTGTACCACTGTTCTATTATAATATGGTACCACTGTGCTACTGTGCTACTGTAACCACTGTAACCACAGTTACCACTGTTACCACTGTGCTACTGTACCACTGACCCACTGTGCTACTGTGTTACAGTACCACTGTGCTGCTGTACCACTGTTCTATTATAATATGGTACCACTGTGCTACTGTGCTACTGTAACCACTGTAACCACAGTTACCACTGTTACCACTGTGCTACTGTACCACTGACCCACTGTGCTACTGTGTTACAGTACCACTGTGCTGCTGTACCACTGGGCCGCTGTACCACTGGGCCGCTGTACCACTGGGCCGCTGTACCACTGGGCCGCTGTACCACTGGGCCGCTGTACCACTGGGCCGCTGTACCACTGGGCCGCTGTACCACTGGGCCGCTGTACCACTGGGCCGCTGTACCACTGTGCTACTATAATACCGTGCTACTGTCCCACTGTACCACTGTGCTACTGTACCACTGTGCTACTGTACCACTGACCCACTGTGCTTCTGTACTACTGTAACACTGTGCTTCTGTACTACTGTACTTCTGTACTACTGTACCACTGTGCCACTGTGCTACTGTACCACTGACCCACTGTGCTTCTGTACTACTGTACCACTGTGCTACTGTGCTACTGTACTACTGTACCAATGTACTACTGTACCACTGACCCACTGTGCTACTGTACTACTGTACCACTGTGGTACTGTCCCACTGACCCACTGTGCTACTGTACCACTGTGCTACTGTACCACTGTACCACTGTGCTACTGTACAACTGTACCACTGTTCTACTGTACTATGGTACCACTGTGCTACTGTGCTACTGTGCTACTGTAACCACTGTAACCACTGTAACCACTGTTACCACTGTGCTACTGTACCACTGACCCACTGTGCTACTGTGTTACAGTACCACTGTGCTACTGTACCACTGTGCTATTGTACTACTGTGCTACTGTACCACTGTGCTACTGTACCACTGTACCACTGTGCTGCTGTACTACTGTACCACTGTGCTACTGTGCTACTGTACTACTGTACTACTGTACCACTGTACCACTGTGCTACTGTACTACTGTCCCACTGTACCACTGTGCTACTGTACCACTGTACCACTGTGCTGCTGTACTACTGTACCACTGTGCTGCTGTACTACTGTACCACTGTGCTGCTGTACTACTGTACCACTGTACCACTGTGCTACTGTGCTACTGTACTACTGTACCACTGTACCACGGTGCTACTGTACTACTGTACTACTGTACTACTGTGCTACTGTACTACTGTACCACTGTGCTACTGTGCTACTGTACTACTGTACCACTGTACCACGGTGCTACTGTACTACTGTACTACTGTGCTACTGTACTACTGTACTACTGTACCACTGTACTACTGTACTACTGTACTGCTGTACCACTGTATACTGTACTACTGTACTACTGTACCACTGTACCACTGTACCACTGTACTACTGTGCTACTGTACCACTGTGCCACTGTACTACTGTACTACTGTACCACTGTACCACTGTGCTAATGTGTTACTGTACCACTGTGCTACTGTACCAAAGTCAGACTCAAACCCGAGATGGCACAGAAGAGGAGTTAAGACCAGAATAGATTAGCAATGATCTGATTAAATGGGGGGGGGGGGTTACAGTTACAAGTTACAGGTAATTAACTGTCAAACCCAGGTGTCTATGGGACATGGGAGGAAACCAGAGCACATGGAGGAAACCCACGCAGTCATAGGGGAAATGTGCAAACTCCACACAGACAGCACCCGAGGTCAGAATCCAACCCGGGTGTCTGGTGCTGTGAGGCTGCAGCTCTGCCAGCTACACCACTGTACTGCTGTGCGACACTACCTTATTCCCAGTTGTGATCTGAGAGACTACTGAGACCGGGGAGACGATCAACTCGCACTGCCTTAAGTTAAACACAGTCTATGGGTTCAATAAGACTCTGAGGCTGCCAGCTGGGTAGTGCAATACAGACACAATAGGAACAGCTGTGCAACGATCTTGTACCATTTTACCAAAGCCAATTAACCTACAAACCTGTACGTCTTTGGAGTGTGGGAGGAAACCGCTCCCGGGGAAAACCCACACGGTCACAGGGAGAATGCAAAAACTCTGCACAGACAGCACCCGTAGTCAGGATCGAAGCCGGGTGTCTGGCGCTGTGTGTGTAAGGTAACTACTCTACTGCTGCACCACTGCACCACCTCAAACATTAAAGCAAGTGCAGATTAGCCTGTCAACACCCTGTATCCCTCACCTGTCACTCTCTACTTTGCACGTTACACTTGCTTGATCCTGACTACGGGTGCTGTCTGTACAGAGTTTGCACATTCTCCCTGTGAGTATAGAAGTTTGGAGGCCATGTTGCAGCTATAGAAGATGCTGGTGAGGCTGCATTTAGAGTATTGGGTTCAGTTGTGGGCACCATGGTATAGGAAAGATGTTGTCAAGCTGGAAAGGGTGCAGCGAAGATTTACGAGGATGTTGCCAGCACTCGAGGGCCTGACCTATAGGGAGAGGTTGAGCAGGCTGGGACTCTATTCCTTGAAGCACAGGAGGATGGGGAGTGATCTTATAGTGTATTAAATAATGAGAGAAATTGCCTATAGGGGAATCGAGAACCAGAGGACATAGGTTTAAGGTAAGGGGGGGGGGGGGGGGGGGGGGGGGGGGGGGGGTTAATAGGAACCTGAGGGGTGACTTTTTTATATAAAGGGTGGTAGGTGTATGGAACAAGCTGCTGGAGGAGGTAGTTGAGGCAGGTACTAGAGCAATGAACAGTCTGAAGAAGGGTTTCGGCCCGAAACTTTGCCTCTTTCCTTCGCTCCATAGATGCTGCCACACCCGCTGAGTTTCTCCAGCAATGTTGTCTACCGTAGATGGGACTTGTTGGTCAGTGTGAGCAAATTGGGCCAAAGGACCTGTTTCCATGCTATATGACTCTATGATTCTATGCTCTGGTATCCACTCACTATCCAAAGACAAGCAAGTTTGTAGGTTAATTGTTTTTTTGTAAGTTGTCCCCTTGGTGTAGGAGAGAACTAGTGTACAGTGTGATCAAGGGTCTGTTTCCAGTCCGCATCTCTAAACTAAACTAAGGACCATAACAGTAGATCAGTTTGCGAACCACAGCAGACTACAACACTGCCTGCCCTTCAACACTACACCCCTTCCTGATGGGCACCCATCTCCCTTCTCTCTGTACGCGTGGCTTGACCACATGTTCTGCATCCTGGATACTCCACAGTGAGTCTAGCCGCAGCTCCAACTGCTTTATGTGGCGTGGCAGAGGCTGTACCTGGACACATTTCCGTAGGTGTAGTCATCAAGGGCACTGGAAAGGTCTCTGATATCCCACGTCCTGTAGGTGTGAACCACTATCCCTACTTCCAATCCTTTACACCACAGGCCCTCTGCTACTCAATCACCACACATCACTCTTTAGTTTAGTTGACAGATACAGTATGGAAACAGGCCCTTCGGCCCACTGAGTCTGCGCAATCCCCATACACTAGTTCTACCCCACACACTAGGGACAATTTACAGAAGCCAATTCACCAACAAACCTTCGCATTTTTAGAATGTGGGAGGAAACCGGAGCACCCGGTGAAAACCCACGCAGTCACGGGGAGAACGTACAAACTCCGTACAGACAGCACCTGTAGTCAGCATCAAACCCAGGGCTCTGCTTTAAGGCAGCAACTCTATCGCTGTGCCACCGTGCCACATCCTGGACCCAGTGCACAACCCACACTGAAGCCGGACACATACTCAGGCCCACACTTTGAGCTCTACACCAGCACTTCAACCTCACAGCCTCTCTCAGCCTGGCTGCTCCCACTCTTCCCTGTGCTCCTTTTATACCTCATTCTCAATGATCTCGCCCAAGCAGGAAGTCAACCAGCCACATCCTGCACTAATGCCCTTTTATTCTCCTCAACTCTCCCAAATTCTGCAACTCACTTCCACACCAGCGGCAATTCATGTTAACCGGATAATCTACCCACCCGCACGTCTTTGGGATGTGGGAGGAAGCCGGAGCAACAGGGGAAACACACGTGGTCGCAGAAAGGTGCAAACTCTACACAGACAGCACCAGAACTCAGGATGAATCGCGAGAACAGCTGGGAAGAAACTGTCCCTGAATGTGGAGGTGTGCGTTTTCACACTTCTGTACCTCTTGCCTGATGGGAGAGGGGAGAAGAGGAAGTGAGACTCGCCCTTGATTATGCTGGCTGTGATGCATCAAGAAAAATGCTTTCCCCGGGGCATCTGTAGAGGTTGGTGAGGGTTGTTGGGGACATGCTGAATTTCCTAAGCCTCTAAGGAGGTAGAAGTGTAGGTGTACTTTCTTGGCCTTTGCTTCGATGAGTTCCTCCAGCAGTTTTTTGTTTGTCCAGCAAATGCAGTCTCTTGTGTCCCTGGAATGAATGTGAGTGTATTTTATTGTTATGCATAGACACATAATAAAATCTGGGAATCAAGCCCAGACTAATACAAAAGCAGTGCCCCGTTTCACTCCCAATTCACTGAGAAGCTTTATTTAAAACACGGTTGCAAAGTCATCCAGAAATAACTCGCCCACCTGTCGGGAATTTCAGGCAGCTGCCATGCTCCCACTAGACCACATGAGGGCAGTAAAGGCTGCAATATCAGTGAGAAACCCTGAACTCTGTTACTGATTCCTGATTCTGCCCTCAAGCTTTCAATAAAAAAACCCACCGTGGGCTCTCCTGGCTGCCATGGATTTTTAAATTCTGTTTTCCACAGAGGAGTGAGTTCTTGTCAGAGTGAATGTTGTAATTAAGTCCACATCTGCTGGAACCCACAGAAATGCAGGGAGGCAAATGGAAAGACAACAGTGTCACATCCAGGCCTCAAGCTTCAGTGTGTGTGTGTGTGGCCAAAGCCTCTCTGACTGCCACATTGTCCACTAATGTGTCCTGAGCAAGAGACAGGGTCTCTGGATAATGGTTGTCACTCTCCATCCATGCAGCTCATGCAGGAGAGCCATCCTTTCTGGAATAGCAAAAGTGGTAATGAAGGAATGAATGAATGGCCAAGAATGAACGAATGGCCAAGTATTCACATACAAGGAATTTGCCTTGGTGCTCCGCCCGCAAGTGACAACATGACATACAGTGACAGTTAAAAATGATACATAAAACATTAAACATTGATAATAAAACATTATTGATTAACCATGTGAATGAAATAAAATACCAGAGCAAAAGGAGGCTACAGATTTTTGGTTATTGAGTAGAGCTACTACTCATGGAAAAAAGCTGTTTTTATGTCTGGCTGTGGCAGCTTTGACAATCCAGAGTCGCCTTCCAATGGGTGTGACCAGGGTGAGAGGGGTCAGAGATAATCTTGCCCGCTCGCTTCCTGGCCCTTGCAGTGTACAGTTCATCAATGGAGGGAAGGTTGCAGCCAATAACCTTCTCAGCTGATCGGACGATTCGCTGCAGCCACCGGATGTCGTGCTTGGTGGCTGAGCCAAAGCAGACCATGATGGAGAAGGTGAGGAGAGACTCTACGATGGCCGTATAGAATTGGACCATCATTGTGCTTCCTTAGCTGCCGCAGGAAGTACATCCTCTGTTGTGCCTTTTTAACTGTGGAGTCGATGGTAGCCCCCCGCTTAAGGTCCTTGGAGATGATGGTTTCCAGAAACTTAAAAGACTCCACAAATGTGATTGTGGTGTTGTTGATGGTGAGTGGGGTGAGGGGAGGGGGAGCTCTCCTAAAGTCTACTATCAATTCCACTGTCTTAAGAGCATTGAGCTCCAGGTTGTTACAATGGCACCAGGACGCCAGCTGTGTCACTTCCTGTCTGTAAGCAGATTCCTCCCCATCCTGGATCAGTCCTATCAGGGTTGAGTCGTCCACAAACTTGAGAAGCTTGACAGAGGAGTCAGTGGAGTTGCAGTCATTAAGACCAGTAATCCTTGCCTTTTTGGGTACAGGGACAATAGTGGAGACTTTGAAGCAGGCAGGGACAGTACATGTTTGCAGGGACTGGTTGACAATGTCTGTGTGGACCGGTGCCAGTTGTTCGGCACAGAGCTTGAGAATAGAGGGGGAAACATTGTCCGGTCCTGGAGATTTCCGGCTTTTCTGTCTCCTGAATAGACTCTCCCCCTCCTCTATTTTTATTGTTGCTGATGGAGAAGTGATGTTGTGCAGCACGGAGGGAATGGGTAATTGGGTGTGAAGTGGTGATTGGAGAGGGGTGGGTTGGAAATGGTCCAGTCTTTTCAGACTGGAGTCTTGCTTTAAGTAGGTGTGGAGTGGCGATTGGGGAGGCGTGGGTGTAGAAGGGCCCAGCCTTTGCAGGCTGAGGTCAGGCTGTGAAGTGTTGGTTGGAGTGGGAAAGAGTCCAGTCTATTCAGACTGGAGTCTTGCTTTAAGTAGGTGTGGAGTGGCGATTGGGGAGGCGTGGGTGTAGAAGGGTCCAGTCTATGCAGACTGGGGTCTGGCTGTGTTTGTTGGGGAGGGAGGGAGGGGGTACCAGGGTTATGTTTCTGACCAGGTCACTGGGGAGATGATGTGGGGAGATATTTAAAGGCAGAGTTAAGTAGGGTACTTACTGTGTTGCTACAATTATTAGATCCTTTGGGCGAGTAGATGTGGAGAACCAGTCAGGATCGGTGACCGGAGGACACAGACATGTTCATGCTCAATAATAACATCCAAAACAGAAGCTCGTGAGCACTTGAAGTGGAAACAGTTTAGGAGTTTGAGGAGCTAGAAGTGGTGCAGCCCCTTTCAACAAGCCAGCGGATGCGATGGGCCGAATAGCCTCCTGCTTCGTTCTCTCATGCCATCATTTGCGGAAGAGCAGAGTTGTCCCCAGTGACCTGGTCAGTACTTGCTCCTTGAAAGATCACCGCATCAGGCTAACTCCCACTTGTCACCAAAAAAAGCCACAGTGCTGGAGTAACTCACCAGGTCAGGCAGCATCTCTGGAGAACGTGGTTAGGTGATGTTTCGGGTTGGGACCCTTCATCAAAATAGACCCACAGTGTTGCTTATCAATGTCTTCCAACAATGCTGCCTGACACGCTGTGTTACTCCAGCACTTTGAGTCTTTTGTAGAAACAAGGAACCGCAGATGGTGGTTTATGCAAAAGTACACAAAGTGCTGGAGTAATTCAGTGAGTCAAGCAGCATCTCCGAAGAACATGGATCGGTGACATTTCAGATCGGGATCCTTCTTCAGACTTTGTGTACTGTGAGCAAATTTGGGCCCCAAATCTGAGGAAGGGTGTGCTGGATCTGGAGAGGGTCCAGTGGAGGTTTACAAGAATGATTCCAGGAGTGAGTGGGTTAGCATATGATGAGTGTTTGACAGCACTGGGCCTCTACTCGCTGGAGTTTAAAAGGTTGAGGGGGGGGACCTCAAATACTGTAATAATGTCAAATATTACAAAATACTAGTTAGAGTGGATGTGGAAAGAATGTTTCCACTGGTGGGAGAGACTAGGACCAGGGCACTCTTTTAGAAAGGTGGTGAGGAGGAACTTCTTTAGACAGAGGGTAGGTAATCTGTGAAAGAGTTGTGAAGGCCAGGTCGGTGGATATTTTTAAGGCAGAGATAGACAAGCTCTTGATTAGAATGGGTGTCAAAGGTTATGGGGAGAAGGCAGGAAAATGAGATTAGGAGGCAGAGATCAGCCATGATTGAATGGTGGAGTAGACTCGATGGGCCGAATGGCCTAATTCTGGTCCTATAACTTGTGAATTTGTGAAAAGTCACCTATCCGTATTCTCCTGAGATGCTGCCTAACACACTGAATAACTCCAGCACTTTGTGTCTTTTGTTGTGAAGCAGCACGTGCAGTCCCCTGCGTCCCAGTCTTCGCGCTGGCCTTTGCAGGATCTTGCTAGACGCCAATGATCTTTTCCCCATTTTCCAACATGGCCCACCATTGCTTCCTTGGGCGATGGATGCCTGAAGCACCTGGGGATGGTGGGTAGGAGAAGGAGTCCCTGCTTCAGCCCTTGTCTGACTCTCTCCCCCCCACCACCCCCCACCCGTCCCTATGTTCAGCCAACATCATCCAACTGCAGTAATTATCCAAGGAGGGTGCAGATTCTCTTGGGAGCCTGGGGCGTCGAGCCTTGCTGTGCAGCAAAGCTTCTCATCAACCTGTCGGGTAAATGAATGAAGAAAAACACTAACACACGGCAACCTTTAATGCTGATTGTCAGTGTGAGGGAAGATCGATTACACAACAGCTCAAAGTCATTCCCTTCTGCTTTTTCACTTAATTGAATTCACTGATCCGGGGAGTGAAAAAAAAGCCCACTGAAATAAAATGAAGGGTGTCTTTGCCTTCCAATAATCATCAGGAGGTAACGGAGAAAGGTTCCCTAGGTTGACGTGTGCCATGGATTGAGACTCAGAGACAGCTCCTGTCCCCCCTCAGCCCTTCACTGTCCTCTCCAAGTTGCAGCGAGCTGACCCAGGTTAGACAGGGATCAGAGATAGATCCTTACCCACAATCTCGCTGCCATTTCAATGCACTGCTAACAGTCAAACCACCGTGGAGATGTACCCTGCATTGCCGGCGGCTTTTCAAGATTTGCCACAACAGAATTAACAAAAGGAGACATATTCCCGTCCGACCGTGTTCCGGAATTTTCTGCCTGCAGGGAACAGGCTGATGCATCAGCGGGCAGAGTGTGAGCAGGGGTACAGGCTTCTGGAGGCCAAACAAGACTTCTTCCACTCTGGGGGCAAAGAGGGTCTTTGAAGCCCTTTGAATGTGTCCAGTGAAAATGAAATATCATTAAACCTGCAAAATGTATTGTTCCATTTATTTGTAGAGTGCAGATTAAAACACGGTGGTGCAGCAGTAAATCCCGACTAGGGTGTTGTCAGTACAGACTGTGTATGTTCTCCCTGTGACATGCGTGGGTTTTCTCCGGGTGCTCCGGTTTCCTCCCACACTCCAAAGACGTGCAGGTTTGTAGGCCAATTTGCTGGGTAAAATTGTTTAAATTGTCCCTAGTGTGTGTAGTGCTAGTGTACGGAGATTGCTGGTCGGCGTGGACTCGGTGGGCCACAAGGCCTGTTTCCACACTGTGAACTAAATTAAACTAAACTAAACTTCAGATGCTGGAAATTTAAATCACAACAGAAAGTGCTGGAAATACTCAGCAGGTCAGGCCGCGACTGTGGAGAGAGAAACAGTTAACATTTCAGGTCAAAATGACTCCACTCTGAAACATTAACTCTATTTCTCTTCCCACAGATGCCGCCTGATCCGCTGCGTTTTTCCAACACTTTGTGGTTCTATTTATAGAGTGCAATCTACGCACTCTACATCACACTAAATACATCAGGACAGTTTCATCAAATATTGAACCATCAAAAGAGGAACAAAAGTCGTGACCCTGAAAGCTTTTGTGAAAAGCTATGTTTTAATGAGCATCTTGAAGGAACTTGCTGCTGCTGTCTATCTGCCCCTGGTTCTGCATCACAGCAGAAATCAGGCAACGCAAAACTCCAAATGCAGCCCAATCAGTGTTCTTTTTCTAAATTAAGCAAGAAGCTTTACCTTTCCCTGAATGATTTAGCTTGGTTTAGTTTATTTTATTTTAGAGATACAGAGTGGAAACAGGCCCTTTGGCCACCTGTGTCTGCACCCGTAAACTAGTTACTGTGTACCGTATACATTAGGACAATTTGCAGAAGCCAAACAACCTACAACCTGCACATCTGGAGTGTGGAATGAAACTAAGCACCTGGAGAAAATTCACCAGGTCACAGGGAGAGCATACAAACTCCGTACAGACAGCACCCGTAGTCAGGATCGTACCCATGTGTCCAGGCACGGAAATCGCTCTCAAATCATGGGGGGGGGGACACAATTTCTTGGCGGCCGCACGCGCACGCGTGGCTTCAGCCATGGGCCCTCTGGACGGTAACATCGGGAGCTGACCTGGTTGGTGACCGACTCCTAACTCCAGCAACAGCAGCTTCGTCCGCCCTGTCGTGGGGCTTCAATCGGCCCGTTCGCGGGGGCTTCAACATCGGGAGCCTCAATCGCATCGACGCAGCAATTTGACCGCGGGGCGGTGGAAGATCATGCGGCCAATTTTAAGCTGCGCCGGGCAATGAAAAGCCCCGCTAACGGGCCGATTCAAGCTCCGCTCTATGATCTTTGCTCCATGGACGTCTCCCTCCTCCAATCATCGCGCTGAATCATCATGTCCCCCCCCCACTGTCTGCTGACCGACGTCTCACTCATCCAATCGGCGTCCTCGATCATCAGTCTCATCCCCACTGTCTCGCGGAAAGCTGAGATTTTTTATAGATTTTTTACATAGTTTTAAAATACGGACGTGTCCCCCCTGCTCACCCTGGGATTTCCGCCCCTGCAGGTGTCTGGCACTGTAAGGAAGCAACTCTGTTGTGCCATCAATGGTGTTGAGCTTTGAGAGTAACCATATAACCATATAACAATTACAGCACGGAAACAGGCCATCTCGGCCCTACAAGTCCGTGCCGAACAACTTTTTTTCCCTTAGTCCCACTTGCCTGCACTCATACCATAACCCTCCATTCCCTTCTCATCCATATGCCTATCCAATTTATTTTTAAATGATACCAACGAACCTGCCTCCACCACTTCCACTGGAAGCTCATTCCACACCGCTACCACTCTCTGAGTAAAGAAGTTCCCCCTCATGTTACCCCTAAACTTCTGTCCCTTAATTCTGAAGTCATGTCCTCTTGTTTGAATCTTCCCTATTCTCAAAGGGAAAAGCTTGATCACATCAACTCTGTCTATCCCTCTCATCATTTAAAGACCTCTATCAAGTCCCCCCTTAACCTTCTGTGCTCCAGAGAATAAAGACCTAACTTATTCAACCTATCTCTGTAACTTAGTTGTTGAAACCCAGGCAACATTCTAGTGAATCTCCTCTGTACTCTCTCTATTTTGTTGACATCCTTCCTATAATTGGGCGACCAAAATTGTACACCATACTCCAGATTTGGTCTCACCAATGCCTTGTACAATTTTAACATTACATCCCAGCTTCTATACTCAATGCTCTGATTTATAAAGGCTAGCACACCAAAAGCTTTCTTTACCACCCTATCTATATGAGATTCCACCTTCAAGGAACTATGCACGGTTATTCCCAGATCCCTCTGTTCAACTGTATTCTTCAATTCCCTACCATTTACCATGTACGTCCTATTTTGATTTGTCCTGCCAAGGTGTAGCACCTCACATTTATCAGCATTGAACTCCATCTGCCATCTTTCAGCCCATTTTTCCAAATGGCCTAAATCACTCTGTAGACTTTGGAAATCCTCTTCATTATCCACAACACCCCCTATCTTGGTATCATCTGCATACTTACTAATCCAATTTACCACACCTTCATCCAGATCATTGATGTACATGATAAACAACAAAGGACCCAACACAGATCCCTGAGGCACCCCACTAGTCACCTGCCTCCAACCCGACAAACAGCCATCCACCATTACCCTCTGGCTTCTCCCATTCAGCCACTGTTGAATCCATCTTGCTATTCCTGCATTTATACCCAACAGTTTAACCTTCTTAACCAACCTTCCATGAGGAACCTTGTCAAAGGCCTTACTAAAGTCCATATAGACAACATCCACTGCTTTACCCTCGTCAATTTCCCTAGTAACCTCTTCAAAAGTTGGAGCTGAACTCCAAGTAGTGGCAAATGGGCAGAATTTCATCATTCTCCTGACTTGTCTGTTGTAGATGGTCGAAAGGCCTTGTAAAACAGCAAACTAGAACATGGAACAGCACAGCATATGAACAGGAACTTCAGCCCACAATGCCTGTGCCAAACATCATTCCAAGTTAATCTCATCCACCCACCCATGGGCCTCATCCCTCCCTTCCCTGCATATCCGTGTGCCTATCTAAAAGCCTCTTAAGTTCCTATCTTCTATCTGCCTCCACCACCACCCCCAGCGGTGTGTTTGAGGTACTTGCCCCACACATCTTCCTTAAACTAAACAGTTTAACAGTACAAACTCCGTACAGACAGCACTCGTAGTCAGGATCGGGGGGGGGGGGGGGTGGGGGGGGGGGGGGGGGGGGTTGATTAGCATATGGACAGAGTAAGTGACAAAGGCTAGAGGTGAGAAGGAGAAAAAAGGGTGTCAGATAAGAAGAGAAGTGAAATGTAAAGCTGGAGGGAGGGATGTGGGTGCAAACAAACGGGGATGGGGAAAAGGGATAAAAGATAAATGAGGGAATGGGGTGATGAGTGTACGGAGGAGAGGGAAAGGAGTAGGGTTATTGGGAGTGGGGGTGGAAGATAGTGGGAGAAATGGCCGCACACCAGCGTGGGAGTGGGGGAGGGAATAGGAAAGAGGAAAAAAAAGTATATTTGAAATGCCAAAAGACTGACTGCTAAAAGGTCAAAACTGAGATCGAGCCCTATCCCTTCACGCCTTTTCAACATCGGGGGCACTGATTAAATAATGGTCTGACATTTCACCAGCAATTATCATTGATTGAAGCAAGTCTCCAAAGTAATGACTTTGTAAACCTTTCGTATGTTATGCAAAAATCAATATTGGCATTACTGATCCAACTCAGGGCAGGCCATGAAGAAATCCTTGCACGCCTCTCGAGTAAAGACGGGGTAGGGATTGCAGGAAATGGACATAAAAGGCTTTCTTTATGTTGTGTTGACATCGAACATAGAACAGCACAGCAACAGGCCCTTCGGCCCATAATATTCATGCCAGGCGTAAAGCCAGGTTAATCTATTCTTCTTATCCACACGTCTATAGAAAGGCCTCTTAAATGCCGTTTTATATATGATTCCACCACCACCCTAGGCAGCGCATTCCAGGTGCACATCACTCTCTATGTAAAGGTTTGCCTCACACATCTCCTATAGACTTTCTACCTCTTACCTTAAGATATGCCCTCTAATATTTGACATTTCCATGCAAGGAAACAGTTTCTGACTCTCTAGCCTTTCCCTGCCTCTCATAAGTTTATGAACGTCTCTCACATCTTCCTTCAGCCTCCAATGTTCCAGAGAAAACAACCTAAGTTTGTCCAAGCTCTCCGTATCCTCTAATCTAAGCTCTCCGTATGCTCTAATCCAGGCAGTATTCTGGTAAAGCTCTTGTGCGCCCTCTCCAAAGTCTCCACGCCCTCCCTGTAATGTTTTTTTAAATTAGTTCAGAGATGCGGTGTGGAAACAGGCCCTTTGGCGCACCGAGTCCACAGGGACCAAAGATCACACGTGCATTAGTTCCATCTTACACACCACGGACAATTTAATTGGCAGAAGTGGGGAGTGGGGTACTCTCAACAAAATAACACCGAGACAGCAAAATGGTTTAGGTTTAGAGGGATATGGGCCAAATGCATGCAGGTGGGACTAGCGTGGATGGGACACCTTGGTCAGCATGGGCAAGTTGGGCCAAAGGGCCTGTTTCCATGCTGTATGACTCTAAAGTGCTTGAAGAAGTAACAAAGACCTCACCAGGACTGCCAATGTAAGATAATCACAA
Organism: Amblyraja radiata; assembly: GCF_010909765.2. Taxonomy (NCBI): domain Eukaryota; kingdom Metazoa; phylum Chordata; class Chondrichthyes; order Rajiformes; family Rajidae; genus Amblyraja; species Amblyraja radiata. Next base: position 24,127,904 of record NC_045965.1, on the reverse strand, counting down.
ATGCTTCATATATTTTATAATTTAGTTTAGTTTGTTATTGTCACGTGTACTGAGGTACAGGGAAAAGCTTTTTAGTTGCATTATATCCAGTCAGTGAAAAGACTATACATGATCACAATCAAGGCGTCCATAGTGTGCAGATACAGGATAAAGGAATAACATTAGTGCAAGATAAAGTTCAGTAAAGTCTGATTAAAGATAGTCCGAGGGTCTCCGATGAGGTAGATGGAAGGTCAGGACTGTTCTCTAGGGTGGTTCAGTTGCCTGATAACAGCTAAGAAGAAACTGTCTCTGAATTTGGAGGTGTGCGTTTTCACACTTCTGTACCTCTTGCCCGATGGGAGAGGGGAGACAAGGGAGTGACCGAGGCGAAACGTGTCCTTGATTATGCTAGTGGCCTTACCATGGCAGCGTGAAACGTAGATGGAGTCAATGGAAGGGAGGTTGGTTTGTGTGATGGTCTGGGGTGCGCCCACACCTCCCTGCAATTTCCTGCGGTCGTGGGTGGAGCTGTCATTCTGATGGTTGCAATAAACTTGCTGCAGACTCTACATCAGCAACCTTGTACTGCATTGCCTGCTGCGCATGAGCTGAGTTGCAAACTAATGCAGCAACGGTTGCAGATCTCAAACAGGCATCCAGGCTCCAAAAACACTTAGGGTTGAGTCCTGTGTTCAGTTAGGATGCTGGGCCTATGACTTCTGACAGTAGAGGTGAGTAGTAGATATTGATAGTGACCAATGTTAGGGGCATTCCAGCATCATGCCGACTTCACTTTAGTATTGGATGTGTCTGACACTTACATAACATCACATTGCTTTGATTATTTCCACCTGCACCCCAATCAAGACCTTTCACACCTTGGTCGTTCCATCTTCTCCCACCCCTCGCTGGGCAGAGGATATAGAAGCTTGAAAACGTTAAACCAGACTCAGGAGCAGCCTCTACCCATCTGTAATCAGACCTCTGAACGTTCCTTCCTTGAGCTAGAGTACCGTCCCGATTCTCCAACCTACCTCATTGTGGACATTGGACTTCCTCTGGAACTATTACACAATGAGAACCATATTCTGCACTTTCTCTTCTCTTGTACTTGTGTTTGGTTGTACTTGTGAATTGTGGCACAGTGGCACAGTGGTACAGTGGCAGAGTTACTGCCTGACAGCACCAGAGGCTGACTACAGGTGCTGTCTGTACAGTGTTTATATGTTCTCCCTGTGACCACATGAATTTCCTCAGAGTGCTCCGGTTTCCTCCCATACTCCAAAAACGTACAGGTTTGTAGGGAAATTGGCTTCTATAAAATTGTTGATTGTCCCTGGTATGTAGGATAGTATCAGTGTACAGGATGATCTCGGTGGGCTGAAGGGTCTGTTTCCACACTGTATCTCTAAAGTTGAAAATATTCATGTGCAGAATATATCTGTTTTGATTGGTTAGTTTGCAAACAAAAGCTTTTCACTGCACCTGCCTGACCCACTGAGTTACTCCAGCACTTTGTGCAAGGGATCTCTAAGTCTAGGGATGTGGGAGGAAACTAGAGCACCTGGGGAAACCCACATGGTCACAAGCAGAGCGTGCAAACTCCACATAGAGGTTAAAATTGAACTAACTGCCTGAGCCGACGTGAGTGGAGCAAGGCCGGTTGTAGAGGAGAGGGAGCTGGGGTGTGGTTACCGTGCCCTCATGGTCGGCTGTGAGAGGCGTTCCAGTTGAGCAAAGCATGGATGAGGAGAGGGACTTGGCATCCAAGGAAGGAGATGGTTGGAGGCCCGCAACAGCCTGGGACTTGCCTCGGACAAGCAATAGGAACAGCATAAGAATCATAACGTGGATTTAGAATATGGCACCAAAACGTGGCACCTCTTGCATTCGGGCTCAGTAGACTATTTCTACACATTTCTAGTTGGGGATCGGGGGTATGGCAATACTCTACTGAACTGTTTGTAAGAAAAATAATTTCACTGTGTTAGCACTGTGCGTATGTGACAATGTAAGCACCATTGTACCATTGTACTATTGCACCTTTGAACCATAGCACCACAGAGCCACTCATCGAGTCCCGTTACCCGCTCAAGGCCAGGGTGACGGGATGTGATTTGGCCTGTCAACAATCCGGGCTACCTGCCTCCAGCCCTGGCAGCCAGCGATCAGCTGAGGCACTCTGATCAGAGCACACAGATCCCATCAGCAAGAAATCTTGTGAACGCAGGTAGTGGTGCGGAAGGCAGCCTCCTCCATTGTCACTTCACTCCTGGACTAGTCCGTGGAGAAGTGATGAGACGTCCCACTGCCTGGCTGCCCCTGACAGATGATTAATGAGGGCTGAGCTCCACACTACAGGAAATAAGAAAGCTGTTTGTGTGCCTGTCAGTAAAGCAGGTGCCGTACTGAGCAAGGTGACTGGTTCGAGTCTGAAGTGTACACTTTGTTCCAGGCCTGGAAATGCAAACCATTTTGAATCTGTGCTGTGTTCAGTTTACATCAAACTTCCCTGTTTTCCTTCAAGCCACATTTCCCACTCACTTCCTGGTTAATACTAATCCATCAACTAGTATTGTCACAGTTAACAGGTTATTGCTGGCTGTGGGAGCTCGCTTGTACTCCACTCTCCCCAATACTGTTGCTGTAAATACAATTACTGAGAGGATTGGTGTCGCCACAGTTCTTAGGTTTACTTCAGATTTTAAACTTTAGACTAGAGATACAGCATGGAAACGGGGCCTTCAGCCCATCGATCCGTGCCGACCGGCGATCCCAGTACACCAGCATTATCCTACACACTAGGGATCATTTACAATTTACTGAAGCCAATTAACCTACAAACCTGTACGTCTTTGGAGTGTGGGAGGAAACCGGGCACCTGGGGAAAACCCACGCAGTCCCAGGGAGAACGTACAAACTCCGTACAGACAGCACCCGTGGTCATGATCGAACCCGGGTCTTTGGCGCTGTAAGGCAGCAACAACTCCACCGCTGCGCCACTGTGCCAGTCAAATTGTCCTAAAGATGCTGAAAGCAGCCGTTTTACTTTTAGACACAAAGTGCTGGAGTAATTCAACAGGTCACGCAACATATCTGGTGAAAATGGATAGGTGACATTTTGTGTTTGGATCATCCTTGTTTTACTTTTAATTTGAGTTTAGTTTAGTTTAGTTTAGCTTGGACATACTGTGCGGAAACAGACCTTTCGGCCCACTGAGTCCATGCCGACCAGCAATCCCCGCACACTAGCACTATCCTACACACTAGGGACAATTTACAATCTTTACTGAAGCCAATTAACCTCCAAACTCCTACGTCTTTGGAATGTGGGAAGGAACTGGAACACTCGGAGAAAACCCACGTGGTCACGAGGAGAATGTACCAACTTCGTACAGATAGCACCCATTGCTGTTTGTCATCTATAGCAGTGATTTGGATGAGAACATACATGGCTTGGTTAGCAAGTTTGCAGATGACACAACAGTGGATGGTTTGTAGTGAAGATGGTTGTCAAAAATTGCAGCAGAAACTTGGGAGTTGGGAGGTGGCCTGAGGAATGGTTGATGGGATTTCATACAGACATGTTGCATTTTGTGAGCACTAACATGGGCTAAACCTACCCAGAGAATGGTAGGACGGAGGGGAGTGTTGTCGAGCAGAGATATCTAGGAGTACAGGTACATAGTTAATTGAATGTGGCATCAAAGATATATAGGATGGTCAAAATAGCTTTTAGCACATTGGCTTTCATCAGTCAGAGCATTGACTATAGAAGTTGGAAAGTCATGTTTCAATTGTATAAGACCTTTAGGAGGACACATTTAGAGTATTGGATTCAGTTCTGGGCACCATGTTATAAGAAAGATGTTGTCAAGCTGGAAAGGGTGCAGAGAGAATTTACAAGGATGTTGCCAGGACTCAAGGGCCTGGGCTACAGAGAGAGGTTGAGCAGGCTAGGTCTCTATCCCTTGAAGCGCAGGAAGATGAGAGATGAGAGGGATTCCACTAATCTGGGCACAGAGTGTTTTGCCCAGATTAGAGGAATCGAGAACCAGAGGGCATAGATTTAAGGTGAGGGGGGGGGATATTTAATAGGAACCTGTCGGTTAACTTTTTCACACAAAGGATGGTAATTGTGTGGAACGAGCTGCCGGAGGAGGTAGTTGAGCCAGGTACTATCACATCTTTTAAGAAACATTTAGACAGCTACATGGATAGGACAGGTTTAGAGGGATATGGGCCAAATGCAGCAGGTGGGACTAGTGTAGTTGGGATATGTTGGCCTGTGTGGGCAGATTGGGCTGAATGGCCTGTTTCCACGCTGTACGACTGTATGACTCTAATAGTTGGAGAAATGGGCACCCATTTGGGCTTTCTGAATTAAACAGGGCCTTGGCAATATCACTACACGAGCATTGTATACAATTTATGTTTCTCTTTGGTTTCTTACCTGAGACAAGATGTACTTACCGCAGATGGAGTTCATCAAAGATTCACCAGACTGGTTCCTGGGGTGGTGGACTTGTCATATGAGGAGAGATGGAGTAGACTCTACTGTACCAGAGTTTAGAAGAATGAGTGGTCCTCTCATTGAAACGTATACAATTCTTACAGGGCTCAAAGAGCTGGGTGCAGTGTGGATGTATCACCTGGCCGAGTATTCTAGGGCTAAGTACATTCTCAGAGCAAAGTCTGGCTGATTAGGACGGAGATGAAGACTACTTAACTCAATGGGTAGCCAGTCTTCAGGCTTCTCCATCCAGTGGGCTGTGGAGGCACACTCACTGAGTTCATTCCAAACAGAGGTTGATAGACTTCTAGGTATTAACGGAGGCAAGGGATATGGAGAAAGTGCAGGAATCTGGAGCCGAGGTGGAAGATCAGCTGTGATCTTGCTGAATGGAAGGACAGGCTTGAACCAAACAGTCTGCTGCTTACTCTCCCAATGGAAGTAAAGTCCATTCATACTTATTTTCAGTGTTCCTCCGAACCAGAGTGCGTAAGGGAGTGCTTAACCAGGGGGTCGTACATAGGAGCAGCCTTGGTATTTAACCCTAGTGTGGGTGGGGACCTAGCTGGTCACTGTTCTGTCTGCTCCACAATGCACCCGATCCATGTCAATAACTAGGAGCACATCAGAATCTTGCAACAAGTGGAACAATTTATTTGCATTATGCATTAACAAATACAAATTAAAAGCCCAACAAACCTACACCTCATCACTCTGTGTGTCCTAACCTGGCATTATTTGTAGTTAAAAGTGACACTTTACCCAGTATTGACTGGTGAACACGAAAATACAAAGAACCTAAATTAATTACAAACGGTTCTATTGGAGTGAGAAAAGGAAAACAAACTCAGCGGTATTTTACATTGAAAAACAACATGCTAATGTCACATCATTCTTCTGAAATAATAAACACTCCCACAAACTTAATTCAAATCTATCCTTTGAATTTCATCCATAAGGTAAAATATAATTGCTTGCACCTCGGGAGCTTCTTGTGGAAGGTGATGTGTAAAGCAGCGAGTTTCTGAGTGGTGCTGTTGCTTTGGCGTTCCCCACCACCATTGCAACCCTGCTGCACGCTCCCAGTAGGGCAACTCCGGTACCTGCAGTGTCTCCTTGCCCCAGAACCAGCTCCAGCTCCAAACCTTGCCTTCTTCTCTAAAAAGACACAAAGTGCTGGAGTAACTCAACGGGTCAGGCAGCATCTCTGGAGAACATGGATAGGCAATGTTTCAAGTTGGGACCCTCCTTCAGACTGAGATACTGCCTGACCCATTGATTTACTCCAGCACTGAAGTTCTTCTCCTCCAGCATCTGAAGTTCTTCTCCTCCAGTTGCACCTTGCTGAACACTATAATTGCCCTCTGCTCTACCATGTCCATCTACACTGATATTCCTTCGAGAAATATTCTGCCTTATCTAAGGTGTCTAAACTGCCTTTACCAAGCCCTTTTTCCAGTTGTCATTCCTCTGCTACAGAGGATATTTGAGGTTTACAATGCAGAGGGAAGCCATCGGCAACACCCTTCCCATCACACTCAGACCCCCCCCCCCCCCTCTCTCCTCCTGCTCCCCATAGCCCTGCATCCATCCTGAACTAATGCTCCCGTTTCATCAAAGCACTATTAATCAAAACAAATCTCCCTCCCCTTCCCACAGCCCAAGGACCTGAGGCAGACCAAACTGGTCCCAGCCCCTTTCCCTCCCCAGGGTTCACTTTCCATCCTGCTAATGCACAACTACTCTCACTCCACATTCTTTTAATCAATCCCACAACTACCACTTATCTGGATGGAAACCAGAACCTGGTTCTGAAGAATCGTTGTGACCTGGAATGACATCTATCCATGTCCTTCAGAGATACTGCCTGAACCACTGAGATACTCCGACACTTTGTGTTTTATGGAAACCAGAACCTTCAGATGTCCAGGATTGGACTGGTTTCAAGACGGGGACCTCTTATTTTATTCCAGATGACACGTGGCAAGGTGAGACCTCTCCCCAGTGACTACATGCGGACAAAGTTCCCCTATTCCCCATCATTCACCTCTCACTGCTGAAGCGGTGGAGTCCATGCGGAAGTAGACAAGCTTAAGTCCCACACTGAATTGAGCAGAGCAAGGGAATGCCTGGATCTCGATCTCCAACTTGGATCCATGTTATGCCTTTCATAGTCTCAGAATGTACAGAGCAAAGATCCTATAGCTATAGGATCTTTGGTACAGAGCGTGCCAGAGCCAATGAAGGGTTCTGGCTTGGACTTTAACCTCTGCTACATCGCAGAACATCCTGTAGTCACCTCCCCACAAGCCAGGTCAGGTGCCACCAGCAGCATCAATGAGGTTTAGACTGAGAGGAACTGGTAAGAAATCCCCAGCTCTTCTTCATAAGCTTGTCATGATGTGTTTTTACCTGAGAGGAAACACTGGAAATTGGAGGAACAGCATCTCATATTTCACTTGGGTAGCTTACAACCAAGATGGATGAATATTGATTTTTCTAACTTTAAGTAACCCTTGCTTTCCCTCTCTCTCTGTCCCTCCCCCCATCCTAGTTGCCGTACTCGTGTCACTGTCATCCTGCTTTGTGTCACTCGTTATCACCTTCTCCACAGCCAACAATGGACCATTGTGGGCTCCACCTATCCTTGAACATCGTGGCTGGCTTTGATTTCTCCTTTTGCATACCTCACATTCATTTCTTTCCTTGTACCCTTTCATATCTCTCATTTCCCTCTCCCATGACTCTCAGTCTGAACAAGGGTCTCGACCCAAAATGTTACCTATTCCTTTTCTCCAGAGATGCTCCCTGACTCACTGAGTTACTCCAGCTTTTTGTGTCTATTTTAAGTTAGTTTAAGACCGCTAAATGACAACACTTCCTGCAGTGCATCCCGCCATCGGTGCTGCAATGTGGAGTTTGGGCAACGTTTACCTCAAACTCCACCAAAGGGGATCAAGCCCATAAACTTTGGACTCAGAACCAAGACTGGGCAGCACTTGGCAGGTCAGTAAACTTGGTACATATCCACCATCGATTCTCCGGCAACTGGTTAGTCCAGCGCATCTTTTAATCTGGATACCATTAGGAGAGCAATCTCAAAATTTTCCCTCGAAGTCCCCTCAAAAATGTGGTGCATAGGCCGGGTGAGGCATCCAATCACGACCTCATCGGGACTTCCGCGCCGATCGGTGGTTTGAATTTGTTCCCGCGACCTATGTTGGTCTGGCAAAATGGATAATATGGCAAGGCTCTGGACCCAAGGGTGGTGGACCAGTACATGGTTCAGTCAAGAAAATGGTTTCATGGAACAGAGGTAGGATCGTAGGTCTACCTGTAATGTGGGCACTAGCGATAAAAAGGGGACTTCAAATGCAGGCATTAGATTCAGGGTGGAGCTTAAGAGCCCCTCACCCCATCCCTGGTCCAACTAGAAGAGGCTGCTTTCCACATCACCTGTAGAGTTAGCAGTGAGCACAAGATAAAACATTGGGAAACTAAGAGCCCTCTACTCAGTCACCACTGAACTCAAGAAGCTGATGGAAAAAAGTGGGTCGTTCAGCACTAGCAAGAGATTTACACAGAAATGGAGCACTGTTACTAGGACAGAATACCACCGGCAGCACAGAGATTAGCAAACAACAGTCAGATTGGATTCACATGCCAGTGAGAGTCAGAATAACACCTGGAATTCTTGACAATTTTTGGTTCTTTGTTTAATCCTCCCCCCCACCCCCTCCCCTCCCTCCCCCACCCCCTGTACAAGAACATTCACACTTAAATGTTCAGACAACCGTTTTAGATAGCGTGAATTAATTCTGGGGTGGGGAAATGTGTGAGGGAAAATGTGTGAAAAACTGGAAGAAGTCCTGTGCTTAATGTTTTTTTTAAATTCTTTAAAGGTCCTTTCTTGTCCTTTCTCTTCCTTTTTTTGCGGTGTCACTTTCATGGCCTCCGTGGATGTGCTTGATGACGTGACAGCGTGGTGAGTGTTTTATGAGACTTGCAACATCCCCACTGACTCCTGAGAACCTCTGCCCCACGACTGCTCAGAGGAGAAGGGATATTCAGCACATTATTGAGAACCTCCAGTCTGTGCATTGAGGGTACGCAGAAGCCCAGTGTAGGCAGTGTACGTGGATGGATGGGACACCTCACAAGCTACCCGTCCACCCACCCTTTGCTGCATCTGTACCACAGACTGCATGTCCCACATCGGCTCCAGTAGCTACATCTGGACCCAGATTGGAAGCAACTCACCCACAATTGCATGAACTGCCCAGGAAGAAGATAAGACTGGAACAGTGGACCAGCTGAGTTCATAGCAAGATCTCCCTGTGGACAGGGTCACAGGGTGGGACATCAGGGAGGTGATGTGACCAAACAAGCTTCTTACATCCTCCAGATGACAGACGCATTCCTTGCAAACCCTTCCACATCCCAAAACGTGCGGGTTTGTAGGTTCATTGACCTCTGCAAATTGCCCATAGTGCGTAGGTAGTTGATACAAAACTGAGATAACATCGAACTGGTGTGAATGGGTGATCGATAGTCAGCGTGGACTCGGTGGGTGATAGGGCCTGTTTCCATGCTGTATCCTTTAATCAATTTACCACTCAGTGATCGCTTGCTCCCTTTCACCCCAAAGGTTGAAGGAAAATGCATTGACAAACAGTTCGGCATCAACCCTTGGTCATCCTTCCCTATTACAGCACAGAGGAAGTGTCTTTAGCCCACTCCCTCTTATTTCCCCACAACCTTGCAGCATTCCCCCTCACTTGCTGCTCAATTCCCCTTTGACCTTCTTGCCTTTCGCCTGCACACTGGGGAATAGTTTACAGCAACCAATTAATCTCCCAGCAGACCTTTGGGATGTGGGATGAAACCAGAGCACAACATTCTGATGTTTCAAATTTTTATCTGTGTTCTTTTTAATGACCTCCAATGATTCAGCCTTCCTTCCCCTCCAGGGCAGAAAATTATCGACATTCATCACCCTCTTGCCCATCGAATCCCCCCCCCTGTGAGACAGCAGCTCTAACAGCACCACTGTGCCACCTGAAATGTATGCCTGGTGTAGCCACAAGTTCTCATATTTCAAATTGTGTTCATTTTGGTCACGTTGCTACAGGAAGGTTGCATTAAGCTGGAATGAGAGGATTTACAAATATATTGCTGGGATTCGAGAGCCGGAACTACAGGAGGGATTAGGCAAGCCAGGATTGTATTCCTTGGAGCGCTGGAGACTAAAGGATGATCTTGTAGAGGTGTATAAACTGATGAGGAGAATTAATATCGTGAATGTACAGATTATTTTACCCAGAGTAAGGGAATAAAGAACCAGAGGACGTAGGTTTAATGTGCGAGGGGAAAGATTTAAAATAGACCTGAGGGGGCAACTTTTTCACTCAGAAGGTGGTAGGCAAATGGAATGAGCTGCCAGAGGAGGTAGTTGAGGCAGGTACAATATAAACATTTAAAAGACAGTTGGACAGGTACATGGATAGGAAAGGTTTAGAGGGATATGGGCTAAATGGGACTAGCTTTGATGAGGCATCGTGGTCAGCATTGGACAGTTGGGCCGAAGGGCCTGTTTCCTTGCTGTAGGACTCTATTACTGAAATCGTTCAATCTGAATTAAATCAAGGCAGTCTCTCAATGTGCCTGAACAGGCTGCATTTCCTAGGGAGGGGAGATCGGTTGTTGGCAATGTCAAGAAATGGCATAGGATCAGTGTCAGGTGGGAAGTGGGAATGGGTTTGGCAATGGTCAAAATAGATGGGGGCATTTTATTAATTTATCTGTACGGAGGTGTCACTTGAGACGGTGATGATGAGCCTGCTTGAACCACTGGTGCTGCTGGTGAAGGAGCGCCCACGGAGAGGGTCCCAGCATTTAGACCCAGTGACAATGAAGTATGAAGACAGTGGCAGTATATATTTCCAAATCAGAATGCTAGGTGACTTGGTGGGGAACCTGCATGGGATGGTGCTCCCGTGCATCTGCTGGCCTCGCCTTTTGCTGTGCAGCATTTGTGGGGTCGGGGCATAGATGGTGTGCCGACCCCTCCAAGTACAGTCGGAGCGGTGTCGGCGATGCCTCTTGTGGATGGTGCACACTGGAGCCACTGTGCACAAATGGTGGGTGGAGGGAATGTTTATGATGATGGATGGGGTGGCAATGAAGTGGACTGTCTTGTCGTGAACTATGCCGAGCTTCTTGATTGTAGTTGAAGCTGAGCTCATCCAGGCCAGTGCGTCTATACCCAGATAAAGAAAAAGTACTGAAAGGACTGCCTCAATTGGCCATAAACCATTAAAAACACTAAGCTGATTGGGTGTCTGGTTGATCTGCCTCCCCAACCCAACCCCAACCCAACCCCAACCACCCCCCCCCCCCCCGCGCCTTCCCCCATCTCCCACCACCCCCATTTCCCACTGTCCGTTTGGCCAATGCAGTGTGTAAGCCCATAGGCTGCCATGGTGCCTCATTGCTAGCAGATCAGTTGGAGGTATCAGACTGGACACTTCCAGGTCCTTCTGTTGGTGAAGTCACGGAGGAAGGAGTGGCTGCATCCTGCCAGCCGCCATTGGTCTGCAAAGAGAAAGAAGCATCTGAGAAAAAAAAATTCCAAATCTTAATTGTACCAACATTCATACAGTAGCTCACGTTGATATGAGGATGTTGCCAGAACTCGAGGTCCTGAGCTATATAGAGAGGTTGGGCAAGTTGGAGTTTATTCCTTGGAGCGCAGGAGGGAGAGGGGGTGATCATAAGGCAGCAACTCTACCACTGCGCCACTGTGCCACCCCATGCCCCGATAATGTTGATTCATTGAATTGTACTCATTGTGGTATCCTCTGGACAAGCTGTTTGTGTGCAGTACGCTCCCACAAGAAGTTAAAGTTTGCTGGAATCTCGAATTAGATGCTTGGTTTCAAAGTTACAGACAGATCAGTACTTACACATTTCTTTAGACATTAGACTTTAGAAATACAGCGTATTTAGAAACAGGCCCTTCCGCCCACCACGTCCGTGCTATCCTACACTCTAGGGACATTTTTACCAAAGCCAATTAACCTACAAACCTGTACATCTCTGGAACGTAGAAGGAAACCGGAGCACCCGGAGAAAACAGGTCACAGGCGGGACGCAGACACTCCGTACAGACTGCTAAATTGTGCCTTTTTTTGTAAACCAGTATCTGCAATTCCTTGTTTCTTACTAATTTTTGTCCAAGTCATTTAGATATATTGCAAACAGCACTCGTGATCCTCGTGGAACACCTTTGTTCGTAGACGTGGAGTCAGAATAACACCCTTCTACCACTACCCTCATTCTTCTATGGCCAGGCCAATTTAAAATCCAATCCACCAAGTCTCCATGGATCCAATGTGCCTTAATTTTAATCAGCCTACCATGAAGGTTTTTGTCAAAAGCTTTACGAAACTCCATGCATCCAACATCTACTCCCTGTTCAACATCAATCATCTCCTTCACCTCCTAAAAAAAACTCAGTAAAGTTTGTAAGACAGGGCCTCCCCTGCAGACTATGCTGATGCTTCTCCAGAAGCATGGAAAATAGACACAAAATGCTCGAGTTACTCGGCAGGTGACTTTTCGGGTCGAGACTCTTCTTCAGACTGAAGAAGGTCTGAAGAAGCATCTCGACCCGAAATGTCACCTATTCCTTTTCGCCAACGATGCTGAGTAACTGAGTTACTCCAGCATTTGTGTCAATCTTCAATGTAAACCAGCATCTGCAGTTCCTTCCTAAACAAGGAAACTCATGGTCCCTTTAAGGAGGGAATTCAAATGACTTATCCAGCAAGCCCTCTTGCAAAAGGTCATGGTGGAACAACTCTGCAAACAGCCCATTACAACAAATTACTGCTTTCACAATGGCAAGCTAAGTATACAGAGCAGAAAGCAGACTCAATTTTGTGTCTGAAAGCAGGCAGATTAAAGTGCACTGGGGACATTAGTCAAGATTTAAATGCCATCAGCTGAGCAGCACCAGTAAACGTCTCCTGGCAGCCACTCATTCAGAAGCCTATTATTTTACGGTAAGGAGAGTCGAACCCAATCACAGTTAATATGTGTGTATGCATCCCCATTACTGCATGTGTATGCACACGCGCACATCCACAGACCCACACACTCCCACACAAATACAAACACGCTAACAAATACACACGCACAAACACACACACACACACAAAAACATGTACGCACACACTAACATAAAGACACACAAAGACAAATATGCACAAAGCGACACACACGTACACACGCATGCACATACATATACGCACACACAAAGACAAATACATACGAAGAGACACACACGTACACAAACACATACATATACACGCACGCACTCACACACAAACACATGTACACACACACAACCATAAAGACACACAAAGACAAACACGCACAAAGAGACACACACACACACGTACACATGCACACACGCACACATACATACAGGCATACACGCACATACATATTGTAGATGTTCATACACACACCGACATCCTGATAACAAGCACACTTGCGCACACACACAGTAAATACACACAAACGCACATCACCACTCCATACATTCACACTTACGTACATACACATAAGACATGGCTCGGTCATCGGAACCTGTAAAGGGCTGATGGTCACTTTCCCAATCAGTCTGTTCAGTGTTTGTATTTTCAATACGTTTTCCAATTTGACTCCCAGTATAATGGAATAACAGCACAAACTATCTGGTTCGATACAGTGAGTGGGAAACTCTTCAAGACCGTAGGACCAAATTACGCCTGACGACCATCTATAAAGAAACACACGGGTTTATTCCAAGCAACATCAAGAGTCATCTTCAATCTACAAATTCATCCAGTCAACCAAAGACCAGGCAATCGGGGGTTTGCAAATACAACATCATCCAAAACATCCATAAAGACTGTTATAGGTATTCACTGTACCCAGACAATTCACGAATGGAATCCTCTCCACCATGACACTCGCACTGCACCCGACGTCAACACCTTCAAGACCAAGCTGGAAACAATCGATGTTAAGACGCTGACTTCTAAGGCCCACTTTAATATTTAATTGCGACTTTGCACATGACCCTAACGTATGCGACAACCAGTGATGGTGATTGTACGTCAAGATACAGATACAGAGCGACTGTAACACGGTGGGTAATTACATACAATTACATTACAGTTTACAGGCAATTTGCCCCAGTTGATCTATGAACAGGTTTCTGCTTCACCAGAACCTCGTCTACATCCTCTATCACCTCCCATCCACACAACCCTCTCCTCCTGGGCTCAGCAAGATGCTCTTTAACTGCGGCTAAAGCTGACCACTGAGGTATGAGGAGAAAACCAATGGCAGGGATGTTGTCATTCATTTTTACATGGGTTTAGCGCACAGTTCCTGGGAATGTATTTGGATGCGGGAATTACAGAGAAACATAGAGAATAGGTGCAGGAGTAGGCCATTCAGCCTTTCGAACCAGCACCGCCATTCAATATGATCAAGGCTGATCATCCAAAATCAGTACCCCGTTCTGGCCTTTTCCGCATATCCCTTGATTCCTTTAGCCCTAAGAGCTAAATCTAACTCTCTCTTGAAAACATCCAGTGAATTGGCCCCCACTGCCTTCTGTGGCAGAGAATTCCACAGATTCACCACTCTCTGGGTGAAAAAGCTTTTCCTCATCTCAGCCCTAAATGGCCTACCCCTTTTTCTTAAACTGTGACCCCCTCGTTCTGGACTCCCCCAACATCGGGAACATTTTTCCTACATTTACCCGGACCAATCCTCTAAGAAGTTTATTTGTTTCTGTAAGATCCTCCCTCATCCTTCTAAATTCCAGCGAATACAAACCCAGTCGACCCATTCTTTCATCATACGTCAGTCCCGCCATCCCGGGAATTAACCTGGTGAACCTTTACTGCACTCCCTTAATAGTAATAATGTCCTTCCTCAAATTAGGCCAAAATTGCACACAATACTCCAGGTGCGGTCACACCAGGGCGTTTTATAACTGCAGTTGGACCTCCTTGCACCGAAACTCAAATCCTCTCGCAATGAAGGCCAACATGCCATTGGCTTTCTTCACTGCCTGCTGTACCTGCATGCTTACTTTCAGTGACTGATGTACAAGCACACCCAGGTCTCGTTGCACCTTCTCTTCTCCTAATCTGACACCATTCAGATAATCTGCCTTCCTGTTCTTGCCACCAAAGTGGATAACCTCACATTTATCCACATTATACTGCATTTGCCATGCTTCTGCCCACTACCTATCCAAGTCACCTTGCAGTCTCATAGCAACCTCCTCGCAGCTCACACTGCCACCCAGCTTTGTGTCACCCGCAAACTTAGAGATGTTACATTTAATTCCCTCGTCTAAATTGTTAATATATATTGTAAACAACTGGGGTCCCAGCACCCCATTAGTCACTGCCTGCCATTCTGAAAATAACTCGTTAATTCCTACTCTTTGCTTCCTGTCTGCCAACCAGTTCTCTATCCACGTCAATACCCTACTCCCAATACCATGTGCTCTAATTTTGCACACTAATCTCTTGTGTGGGACCTTGTCAAAGGCTTTTTGAAAGTCCAGATACACCACATCCACTGGCTCTCCCTTATCCATTCTAATTGTTACATCTTCAAAAAATTCCAGAAGATTAATCGAGCATGATTTCCCCTTCATAAATCTAGTCTCTGACTGTAAGGGACCTACATTCGTCTTCATTAATCTTTTCCTTTTTACATACCTATAGAAACTTTTACAGTCAGTTTTTATATTTCCCACAAGCTTTCTTTCATGCTTTTCCCCCCTCTCTTAATTAACCCCTTTGTTGAGTTCTAACTTTCTTCCAGTCCTCTGGTTTGCCGCTTCTTCTGGCCAATTTATATGCCTCTTGCTTGGCTTTAACACTATCCTTGATTTCCCTCATCAGCTATGGTTGAGCCGCCTTCCCAGTTTTATTTTTTCGCCAGACAGGGATGACCAATTTATGGAGTTCGTCCATACTGTCTTTAAATCTTCGCCCTTGCATCTCCACCCTTTAAGTATAATTGAAGGCTTTGTGACCAGGTTTGCAGATGATATAAAGATAGGTGGAGGAGCAGGTAGTGTAGAGAAGGCAGGGACTCTGCACAAGGATTTGGACAGGATGGGAGAGTGAGCAAAGAAGTAGCAGATGGAATGCAGCGTTGCAAAGTGTGGAGTCATGCATTTCGGTATTAGGAATAAAGGCATAGACTATTTTCTAAATGGGGAGAGAATTCAAAATCTGAGATGCAAAGGGACTTGGGAGTGCTGGTGCAGGATTCCCAAAATGTTAATTTGCAAGTTGAATCGGTAGTAAGGAAGGCAAATGCAATGCTAGTATTTATTTCGAGAGGCCTAGAATATAAAAACAGGGATATAATGTTGAACCTTTATTGTCGGTGTAAACCAGCATCTGCAGTTCTTTCCTACACACTCTGGGTTTATGCGTAACAGCTAACGATTTGGAACATGTTCATTTCATCAACCAGTTGTGGGATCAGACTTCACTGTGGAATAGGGGAACATAATGAGGAGAGTCTGATGGCAGCGTGTTCTTGCTCAGATTCAATTGGGCTTTCACTTACCAAGAATTGCCTGCATGCACTGGCAATTAAGGCAGTGACAGGGCAGACAGTTGCATGGAAGGCAGACGCAGAGAACAATCTGTGGATGTCAGACAGTCCCTGTCATTTGTCGTGGGCAGGATTTAACATGTGTCTAAATGTGTTCAACATTTCTTAATTCTTTAAACCAATTTGTAAAATGCTCATTGGGTCCAGCATTCACACACAAACCTGCACATCTTTGTTACGTGGGAAGAAACCGGAGCACCCGGAGAAAACCCACGCGGTCGCAGGATGAACGTATAACTCCGTGCATACAGTGTCCGTAATCAGAATCAAACCCGGGTCTCTGGCGCTGTGGGGCAACAACTCTTCCTCCAAGCCACAGTGCCACTTTCTGAATGACCTGATCTCTGGGGAAGTGAACATTAGCCATGTCCTCGGTCACGTGGAGAATGGGTGCTTCAAGCAGAGTGGGGCCTCAGCTGTGAGCTGTCCCAAGCAATGGTGCACTGCCTGCCCCATGACAAGGGTTAAGTGGAACCCAAGTGGAACTCAAGATAATTTGAAATAGCTCTGATGGCTAACGGAATCAAGGGATATGGGGAGTAAGCAGGAACGGGGTACTGATTTTGGATGATCAGCCATGATCATATTGGCTCGAAGGGTTGAATTGGCCCACTCCTGCATCTATTTTCTATGTTTCTATGTTAGCGGCACAAAGTCACCAGCACAATCAAGGACGAGTCACGCCCTCTTCTCCCCTCCCAGAATGTTGTGTCTATCTACGGTGTAAACCAGCATCTGCAGTTTCTTCCTACACAAGAGGTTGAGCAGGGCTGAGTGTGAACTCTGTTGAGTTTACTGGAATTGACAAGCACAAAATCAGGTCTAGACACGACGGGTGCAGAGAGGGTGTTTCTCCTGATTGGGGCATCCAGGTTTCAAAATAAGAAGTCAACCATTACCAGAGAGAGGATAGGGATCAAAATACAAAAACAAGAAGGGTCTCGACCCAAAACGTCACCGACCCCTTTTCCCCAGAGATGCTGCCTGATCCGCTGAGTTACTCCAGCCTTTTGTGTCTGTCTTCAGCTGAACACACTTGGTTCATGGATCTAATCATGCCACATGCATAGGCCTGGACAGAAGGGAAGGGCGGGGGGTGGAGCAATGTGCACCCATCACAGCCCAAGTTGTAGAAGCTCTTCGCCCTCTCGCGCTCTGCAATGGGCGACCAACCGGCTGAGCTTAGAGTGGGATTGGCAGGCCCGGTCCCAAGGTGGACTCACGTCTAGCGCCAACCATTGGCCTGGACACCACTGGAGGCCGAACACAGGTGGATCAGATGCTGACTACAGCAGTAAGGAGAGACAGAGCAGCGGTGGAGGACACCAACAGCATCGCCAGGCCAGGTCAACACCTACAACACAGACCCAGTGTGGCCACCAGCACAGTGGGCCTCAAAGGCCAAGATACGACTCTGTACTATTAAGAAGTTGGCACTAGAAACATGGTAGATAAAAGTGCTGGAGAAACTCAGCGGGTGCGGCAGCATCTATGGAGCGAAGGAATTAGGCAAAGATTCGGGCCAAAACCCTTCTTCAGACTAGAAACATGGTGACTCTTCTGGTACTGCCTCGGTGAAGTCTACTATTTTTACACTACAATCGTTGCACCTTTGTACTTATCTATGATTGTGCTTATCTATAGTATGATTTTACCGGATTATACGTGAAACAAAGAATTTCACTCTTCCTAGGTTTATGTGGCAATAAAGTATGGAAATTTGATTGAAAATGAGGAGATCACAAGATGGGCACTCTGACACCTCAGTTACTTCCACTGCCAGAAGCCTGGTATTGACCCCTGGGGAAAGCCTGACTCCACTCTGCGGGGAGTGAAACGTCCCCCCTGCTGATTACTGCATGTGAAGGGCGTGGAGCAACAAACAACTCAAAATAAACCAAAGGAGCTGACGAATGGAAACACATACTTTAGAGCTAACATGAAATAGTAAATAAACCTAATTTATGTGTTTCAACAGACAAGCCATTAATCCTTATATTATCTGTTCATGCTGCACTGATTTGAAGTACAATATTCATTCTCAGGAGTCGCTGCAGATTGCAGTGAAAATGTTGGGACAGGACCCTGTTCAATGGGTCTGATCTTGCCTACCACAGACATTAGGCTCACGGGTCTATAGTTCCCAGGCTTTTCCTTGCAGCTCTTCTTAAATAGAGACACAACATTAGCCATCCTCCAATGTGTAAGTTTCATGCTTTCTAGAAACATTTTCTGGACAATAGACAATAGACAATAGGTGCAGGTGTAGGCCATTCGGCCATTCGGCCCTTCGAGCCAGCACTGCCATCCAATATGATCATGGCTGATCATCCCCAATCAGTACCCCGTTCCTGCTTTCTCCCCATATCCCCTGACAAAAGATGTCTAGGGATATGGGGAGAGGGTGGGAATATTGTATTGTGATTGAGCATGAGTTATGATTACATTGAATGACTGAGCAAGCCTGAAGGGCGGAATGGCCTACTCCTGCTCCTGTGTTCTATCTTCACACAGGGGCTGTTGTGAAATCATTGGGGAGCCCAGGCACAGATCCCTCTGGTCCTCACCTTTCACCCCACCAGCCGGCAAATACAACACATAATCCTCCGCCATTTCCGCCACCTCCAACGTGACCCCACCACTCGCCACATCTTCCCATCTCCCCCCATGTCTGCCTTCCGCAAAGACCGCTCCCTCCGCAACTCCCTCGTCAATTCTTCCCTTCCCTCCCGCACCACCCCCTCCCCGGGCACTTTCCGTTGCAACCGCAAGAAATGCAACACCTGTCCCTTCACCTCCCCCCTCGACTCCATTCAAGGACCCAAGCAGTCGTTCCAGGTGCGACAAAGGTTCACCTGTATCTCCTCCAACCTCATCTACTGCATCCGCTGCTCTAGATGTCAGCTGATTTACATCGGGGAGACTAAGCGGAGGTTGGGCGATCGTTTCGCCGAACACCTCCGCTCAGTCCGCAATAACCAACCTGACCTCCCGGTGGCTCAGCACTTCAACTCCCCCTCCCATTCCCAATCCGACCTCTCTGTCCTGGGTCTCCTCCATTGCCAGAGTGAGCACCAGCGGAAATTGGAGGAACAGCACCTCATATTCCGCCTGGGGACCTTGCGTCCGGATGGCATTAACATTGAATTCTCCCAATTTTGCTAGTCCTTGCTGTCTCCTCCCCTTCCTTAACCCTCTAGCTGTCTCCTCCCACCCTCCCACCCGCCCGCCCTCGGGCACCTCCTCCTCCCCCCTTTTTCCTTCCTTCTCCCCCCCACCCCCCATCAGTCTGAAGAAGGGTTTCGGCCCGAAACGTCGCCTATTTCCTTCGCTCCATAGATGCTGCTGCACCCGCTGAGTTTCTCCAGCAATTTTGTGTACCTACAGATCCAAACAAGATATCTTCACAGACTACTGGAGTTGTGTAGATAACCTAGGCTTCCAGGCTCAGGGAGTGGGTGCATGGGAGGTTAGTGGGAGGTTGTAGAGAGCCCTTCTAGACCCATGTGAGAGCCAACATTGACTAGCCAGTAACAACTGAAAGAGGGCTGGATAGAGCAGCAATGGACGGGTAGCTTCAAGTGGCAGAAGAATCCCTCACTCCTTCGAAGAATGGCCTTGTGAGCTGAGATTTCACCCTTCATTAACGAGTGAAGCTACAAAAGCTGGGTGGGTTCTTCACCAGCATTTCATTAATCTCTCCTGATACTGGCCATCATTGTGACTATCATTTGCCATGGCAGGGCTGCACCATGAAAGCTTTCATAGATCCTTATTGACTAGCTTCTGATGTGACACCATATGACAGGTCTACGGAGTGTTTGGCTGCACAACAAGAACTCGGCTTCCTGACTGCCAGTGTCTGTAAATCAGGGGATGGGACAGGGCAAGCGGGGGCTGGGAGGAGGCAGAGACAAAGGGAATGAAAGAGCAAGACAGAGAGAGAGAGAGAGAGAGAGAGAGAGAGAGAGAGAGAGAGGGAGAGAGAGGGAGAGAGAGATGGGAATAGAGGCATCAAACAGAAACTGCTCACATTGTATCTGTGAGGGAGCTGGGATTCAAATTCCATAACAGGCTGCCGGCAAGGGGTGACTGCGCCCATGTGTGTTGGAACCTGGATCAACATCAGTGGAGGAACACACACGTAGACGCACACTCACAGACACACGTATGTACGCACAGCATGTGCACACGCACACACAAACGCACACCCACACACACACACACAGAAACAAACACAGAAACACACATACACACAGAAACACACATACGTACATACACACTCACATACACCCTCATGCACAGAAACACACACACATACACACAGAAACACACATACACACAGAAACACACACACATACATACACACACTCACACCCTCATGCACGCACACACACACACAGAAACAAACATATACACACACAAACACACACAAACACACACACACACAGCAGTGCTGAGCAAAGAGTTTTAAACGACACTGCCAATGGATAACATTTTTTCAAAGTATAGAGATGCTGGGAATAGGGCTTAATGAATGACAATGTGATAGAAATAGATTAATATTAATAGAGAAAATTTTTCAAATCATTCACTTAAAAAAAAATCCTCCTAAGTGCCACAGTTGACTATTCTCTCCTCAAAAGAGAACAGTAAAAATAAGATTAGCAAAAAAAAAAATCCCCTTTGTTCTGCTTCCAACATCCTGGGACCATAATGGAGCTGTTAACTAATCAATAAGAACCAGGCTGGACCCAGACACAAAGGCAAGGATATTCCCCCAAAGTGGAGGAATTTGAGAACAATGGATGTTCTTTGTGATCATTGCCCACAGGGCAACACGGTGGAGAGCAGAGTCAGTAGAGCTGCTATCTCACATCGCCAGTGGCCTATGTTCCATCATGAACCTCCAATGCTGTCTATGTGGAGTTTGCACATTCTCCCTGTGAACGCACAAGATTCCTTTGGAGGCTCCAGCTTCCTCCCACTTCCCACGGTTTTGTGGGTCAATTGGCTACATTGACTGGTCATAATTTACCCCTAGTGCATGGGTGAGTGGTAGAATCTTGGAGATGTTGAAGGGAATGTGGGGAGAATAAAATAAGAAAACTGTGTAGGATTAGTGTAAGTGGGGAATTGATAGGGTAAATGAGAGGGATAGGGTAAATGCACACTTTACCCAGGGGAAGCAAGATCCAGAGGGCATAGGTTTAAGGTGAGGGGGAAAGATTTAATGGGAATCTGAGGACCAACTTTTTTTACACAAAAGGTGTTGTGCATATGGAACATGCTGCCGGTGGAGGTAATTGAGGCAGGTACTATCACAACATTTAGAAAACATTTAGACAGGTATATGGTTAAGATAGGTTTAGAAGGATATGGGCTAAACACAGGCAGGTGAGACTACTGTAGATGGGGCATGTCGGGTAGTGTGGGCAAGTTGGGTCAAAGTGCCTGTTTCCACACTGTGTGAAGACCCTTCTTCTGGCTGACTAGATATGTCAGACAGGAAACAAAGAGTAGGGATTAACAGGTCCCTTTCAGAATGGCAGGCAGTGACTAGTGGGGTATCACAAGGCTCGGTGCTGGGACCGCAGCTATTTACAATATACATCAATGATTTAGATGAAGGGATTCAAAGTAACATTAGCAAATTTGCAGACAACACAAAGCTGGGTGGCAGTGTGAACTGTTAGGAGGATGCTAAGAGAATGCAGGATGACTTGCACAGGTTGGGCAGAAGAATGGCAGATGCAGTTTAATGTGGATAAATGTGAGGTTATCCATTTTGGTAGCAAAAACAGGAAGGCAGATTACTATCTAAATGGTGTTAAGTTGGGAAAACGGGGAAGTTCAACGGGATCTGGGGGTTCTTGTTCATCAGTCAATGAAAGTAAGCATGCAGGTACAGTAGGCAGTGAAGAAAGCAAATGGCATGTTGGCCTTTATAACAAGAGGAGTTGAATATAGGAGCAAAGAGGTCCTTCTGCAGTTCAATAGGGCCGCAGTGAGACCACACTTGGAGAATTGTGTGCAGTTTTGGTCCCCGAATTTGTGGAAGGACATTCTTGCTATTGAGGGAGTGCAGCGTAGGTTTACAAGGTTAATTCCCGGGATGGCGGGACTGTCGTATGCTGAGAGAATGGAGCGGCTGGGCTTGTACACTCTGGAGTTTAGAAGGATGAGAGGATATCTTATTGGAACATATAAGATTATTAAAGGTTTGGACATGCTAGAGACAGGAAACATGTTCCCGATGTTAGGGGAGTCCAGAACCAGGGGCCACAGTTTAAGAATAAGGGGTAAGCCATTTAGAACGGAGACTAGGAAACACTTTTTCTCACAGAGGGTTGCGAGTCTGTGGACTTCTCTGCCTCAGAGGATGGTGGAGGCCGGTTCTCTGGATACTTTCTAGAGGGAGCTAGATAGGGCTCTTGAAGATAGTGGAGTCAGGGGATATGGGGATAAGACAGGAACAGGGTACTGATTGGGAATGATCAGCCATGATCACATTGAATGGCGGTGCTGGCTTGAAGGGCCGAAAGGCCTACTCCTGCACCTATTGTCTATCCATGTTCTCCAGGGATGCTGCCTGACCCGCTGAGTTACTCCAATGCTTTTGTAAACCAGCAAATGTAATTCCTTGCTTCTACAGGGACGCAAGGTGCTGGAGTAACTCAACGGGTCAGGCAGCATCTCTGGAGAACGTGGATAGGTTACGTTTCGGGTTGGGACCCTTCAGACTGGTTGTTATAGGGGGGGAGAGGAGGAAGCTAAAAGAGAGGTGAGGGTGAGACAAAGACAGGCAAGTGAATAGAGGTGACAGGGAGGGATGCTGGTTATTGGCGGTGAGGTGGACAAATGCCAGAGATGGGAAGACGGTAAAAGGCTGTGAGATAAGGAGAGAAGAGGTGCGAAATGTGAAGCCGAGGGATATATAGAGCAACTCAAGTTTGCAAATGTCATTCCGCAATCTATTTTTAAATATGGAGAGTGCACAATAATAAAGATTCGTCAACATCTCCCGGCAAATGGGAAAATAGATCTTGTGGGACATCTCGCACGAGGGACGGCAGCAGTGACCTGAAGCAACGTAGTGGATGTGGCCCGCCAGTCCTCGTTGCTCTGTGTGTGTGTGTGTGTGTGTGTGTCTGGGACCGGACTGTCCCCAGCACACACCCCCCCCACCCCCGGCCTGCTGTCATACCCGCTGAGAGGTGGGATGTGTGATCTGAGAAATGCAGTCGGATTGCTGTCCTCTTTGGAACCAGGGATCTGGCAGTGTCTGTCGTATCAATTTCCCCCAGCACCACACAGCTTGTCGCTGTGAATTTGCAAGGCCACGCAACAGGAACAGTATAGCTAACTGCTGGCATGGCAGGGCATGGGGTCAGGGGAGTGGGAGTGGGGGGGGGGGGGGGGAGCGATTCCTCGTGTGCAGGGGAACTGCGACCTGGTTTCGTCACATGATGATGGAGGAGAGGGAGGGGGAGCTGACGAGGAGAGGTGAGGATGTTGATGTTGAGTGGGGCTGTGCCCTGCCAGTTGCCACCTGGAAACAAGGTTTCATCCTTCCCTTTACCAACATCTCTTCTCTCTCTCTCTCTCTCTCTCTCTCTCTCTCACCATGATGCCAGCCTGCACCCACAGGCAGTCATGAAGCCTGGCAGATGAAGCAGTTTTATCCTGCCTACACTCCCCTTCACTGCCCTTCCTGGCCCTTGCCCTTGCCCCCCCCCCCCCACCCCACTCCACCACAGGATGTCTTGCGGAGCTGGGAACAACTGACACGCACGATGCAGGAGACGTGACAAGAGTCCGCTTGTAAAGGCTGCCCTCCAGCTTGGAAATAATGAGGAAGGGGAAAGGAAGAGTGAGAGATGGGGCAAAGGTGGGCAAGAGGAGAGAGGGAGAGAGAGGGGGAGATGTGAGGGAGAGACGGAAGGAGCGAGAGAGAGAGAGAGAGAGAATAAGAGTGTGAAAGAGTGAGAGTGTGGGAGAGAGGGAGAAAGAGGAAGCGTGAGAGAGAGAGAGAGAGAGAGAGAGAGAGAGAGAGAGAGAGAGAGAGAGAGAGAGAGAGAGAGAGAGAGAGAGAGAGAGAGAGAGAGAGAGAGAGAGAGAGGGAGAGAATGAGAGTGAGAGTGTGGGGGAGTTGAAGAAAGTGGAAGTGTGAGAGAGAGTGAGATAAGATAAAGAGAAGGAGAAAGGGAATGTGAGGGAGAGCAAGGGAGACAGAGAGTGGGGGAGATGAGAGAGGGAGAAAAGGAAACTGCGAGAGGGAGAGTGAGAGGTCATGAGAGATTGAGAGAGAATGGGCAAAAGATTGAGAGAAAAAAGGCAAGAAAATGAGAGATTGAGCATGAGCAAGTGAATGAGGAAAAGGTAATAAGAGCAAAGAGGAAGAGAAACGGAGAGAGAAAAGTAAATAATCTACTAATGTACTCAGGAACAAGGAAGTAATAGGCGCATGAGGCCATAAGATCATGTGATAGGAGCAGGATTAGGCCATTCGGCCCATCATGGTTGATCTATCTCTCCCTCCAGTACTCCTCAAGTTATATCCCTCCCGCCTAAAAAGGATCCATTTATTCCAAGTCTCTTTTCTATGAGTCAGCCAGTTCTCAATCCATGCTAACTCACATTCTCCAGCACCTTGGCTTTTAGATACCAGCCGTTTATGTGACACGTTGTCGATGGCTTTTGGAAATGTAAATACACTACATACAAGGGTTACAACTCTCTCCTGTTACATCTTCAAGGCATGCGAGCAAATTTGTCAAATATAATTCCTTTCATACAAACATGTTAACCAGGTTGAATTATATTTGGCCTTCCTAAATGATTAGCTGTTTCCTCTTTGATGATTGACTCCAACATCATTGTCAATAATAGTTGCACTAACTAGCCTGTAATTCCCTGCCTTCTGCCAATCTCCTTCTTCGGAACAAAACAATGGTTGATGTTCAATCTTCTGGAACCCCCCTGGAGTTTAGGGAGATGTTCATAGAGTGATACAGCGTGGAAACAGACCATTGGCCCAACTTCCCCACACCGACTGACATGTCCCATCTACACTAGTCCCACCTGCCTGTGTTTGGTTATCCCTCTAAAGCTATCCTATCATACCTGTCTAATTGTTTCTTAAACGTTGCCATAGTACCTGCCACAATTGCCCCTTCCAGCAGTTTGTTCCATACACCCACGACCCTTTGTGTAAAAATGTTACCGCTCAGATTTCTATTAAATCTTCCCCCCCTCCCATACCTTAAATCTATGTCCTCTGGTTCTCGATTCCCCTACTCTGGGCAAGAGATTCTGGGCGTTTACTTGATTTATCCCTCTCAATTTTTAAGATCACCCCGCATCCTCCTGTGCTCCAAGGAATAGAATCCTAGGCTGCTTAATCACTCCCTATAACTCAGGCCTTGAGTCCTGGCCACATCCTCGTAATTCTTCTCTGCATCCATTCCAGCTTGACAATGGCTTTCCTATAACATGGTTGAACATAATACTCGAACATCTGTATCTCAAAACTAAACTAAGCCAACGTGACATCAGTGTATTTGTGGACACAGATTGACTCAAGGGGCAGTAGAGTTGCTGCCTTACAGCACCAGAGACCCAGATTTGATCCTGACTACGGGTGCTGTCTGTACAGAGTTTGTACATTCTCCCTGTGACCGCGTGGGTTTTCTCCGGGTGCTCCAGTTTATTTCCACACTCCAAACACATATACGTAGGATTGTAGGTTAATTGGCTTCGGTAATATTGTAAATGGCCCCTAGTATGTAGGATAGTGCTGGTGTGTTGGCTGTATCTGTATCTCTAAAGTCTAAAGGTGTATGGGGATTGGGAATAAAAGGGAACCGGATCTAAGCTGTGATCTTACAGAATGATGGAACAAGCTCCATGAGTGAATGAGCTTTTGCTTCTATTTGTTTGCTGCGGTTCAGGAGGATGGCTTGGAAGAGCAGACCAAGGTCCCTCTGAAGCATGCAAGGAGGAGCAGCTGAGCAGGAGGGTGAGGAAGGAGGGGAGGAAGAGGATGAGCAGCGCATTACCCCGGTGGGGCTCTGCTCTCCAAGTCGTGGGACTGGAGGTAGAGAGGAGGAAGGGGTGGCTTCCTTACATTCAAGGGTTGTGGACTATACATCCGTCCCGCTCCCAAGGCATCGCTGTATCCTCCGGTCTGGTTGATGACGTGACGGAGGGAGTCCACCTGGGAGAGAAGGAAGAGGTTTCCTTTAGTTTAGTCCAGGGGTTATAGTTTACAGCCCCCTGTGGAGAAATGAAGGAGTCCCAAGCCCCCAGCCTGCTACACCCATCCCTTGGTAGACATAAAAAGCTGGAGTAATTCAGCGGGTCAGGCCACATCTCTGGAGAAAAGGAATACATGATGTTTCGGGTCGAAACCCTTCTTCAGACTGAGAGTCATGGGGGGAGGGAAACTAGAGGTAGGAAAAGGTTCAGAACCCTCCTATCCTGACTCTCAGTCTGAAGGAGGGTTTTGACCTAAAACGTTACCCATTCCTTTTTCTCCGGAGATGCTGCCTGAGTGACTCCAGCATTTTGTGTCTATCTTTGGTGTAAAGCAGCATCTGCAGTTCCTTCCTACACCTATCCCTTGTTGGGGAGAGTCAGATGATCGGCCTGTCTTGCGGTTAGTGTCGCCATGTACATGATGGGCCATCCTCCTGCCTCTCTCGCCCTGTGGCCCCCCCCCTTACACTTCTCAGAAGGGAAGAGCAGGGTAGTGGAAGCTCAGACTCCACAGATGGTCCATTAGAACTGCTCCCTATCACCTTCCCCACACCCTCCTGTGCAAAGGGAGCAACATCCACCCAGAGTCCATGTGTATAGGAGGCCGTTAGGCCACACACAAACTGGAGGCACAGCACCTTATATTTCTTTTGGGTCGCTTACAACTTCGCATTATCAATGTCGAATTCTCTAATTTTAGGTAACTTCTGCAAACACATCCCCTCCCCCCTCCCCCCCTTGTGCCCCCATCCTAAATAACCAGTTCCATAGTTTGCAATAATATATCCCTCTTGGGATCACGTCGACTCTAGCCATTAATCAGCCTATCGGGGAACCTCCCAGCCTGAGGTCAACTGTTGTTGGCCACAATTTGTCCTGGTTTTTTTCTTGCTTCCAGATCCCAGCACCCCCTTACAATCAGCACGGCCTGAAACGTCACCTATCCATTTTCACCCTAGATGCTGCCTGACTCGCTGAGTTACTCCAGCCCCGTGTGTCTATCCACCCATAGTTTCACTGCCCATTGGAAGCGGGAGATAGTTGGACGGCACTATGAGTTCAGGAGGGTTGGGAGGGAGGTTGGTTGGAGCACTCTCTACACTGGCAACATTGGCCTCAAGGCTGGGCGACCATTTTGTCGAACTATCTGTTCTGAAGCTAGGTTGTCGATACAACAGTGACTATACTATGGGATAAAGGCTAGCGCACAACATGACTGGCCTGGCAGAGGATGGGCCATCCCTGCTGCTGGCATTAAAAAAGTTGGAGAGTGGGCATAACGAGAGATTTTGGGGACCAGTGGGTTACGGTCTTTAGACTTTAGAGATACAGAGATTAGTGGAAACAGGCCCTTCGGCCCACCGAGTCCACTCCATACACTAGCACTATCCTACACACAAGACACAATTTACAATTTTACCAAAGCCAAATAACCTACATCCCTACATATCTTTGGAGTGTGGGAGGAAACCGGAGCACCCGGTGAAAACGTAGGCGGGCACAGGGTGAATGTACAAACTCTGTACAGACAGTACACGAGTTCACGATCTAACCTGGGTCTTTAGCGCTGTGAGGCAGCATCTCTACTGCTGCGCCACCGTGCCACCTCTGTGACCCAGTCAGGAATGGGAGGGGGCCACCCACACATCCATCCTAGCCTGCAGCATCGGTCAAGGTCTACAATCTTGCAGGGTGCAGTAATGAGGCAGACGTTCATAATCGTCCAGTACCTCAAAGCTTGGACTAGCACCAGGGGCCATTGTAAGAGCTCCTTACACTAGGAGTGTAAGACTAAAGACAGAGGGATTCACAATGCTGCTCCTTGAGTAGAAGGCATCATCACACGTTGGGTGCTGTTGTACAGGGTGCTGATACGTCATCACCCTCTGCTGTAAGATGTTATTCAGCCTCTCTGGAGCCTAGCGTGTTGGTGAACATTTCCCCCATGGTATGTAACCTCTCTGTCAACCCTCAGTCTTAGCCAGGCGACTGGAGAGTGATGAGGGGTGAGCCAGTCTCTAGCCCCTCCCAGCTGGTTCTGCAGCAGCTTGCCTGCTCTCCTACCTGTGACTGCACGTTGGCTCCGACCTGGGTCTGCTGGTAGGTGTCGCCGTTGAGTGCCTGCATGCCCATGTACAGGTCCCCAGTGCTCGGCAGGTTATACGAGGCCAACGAACCTGTAACGCACAAAGTGTTGCACCTCAGACACCAGACAGTGGAACTCCCCCTCTTCCTCTCTCACATTCTCTCGATCGTTCCCTCTCTCTTTCTCTTCTATCTCTCTTCTCTTCTTTTTTCTCTCTCTCTCACGCACATTCTCTCTCTTCCTCTCTCTCATTCTCTCACTCCTTCCCCTCGACCTCTTTTTCTCTCTTTCTCACTCTCTCGTGCTCGCTCTTCTCTGTCGCTCTTCTCTCTCTCTCTCTCTCTCTCTATCTCCCTCGCTTGCATTCTTTGCGAGGGGGTGGGGGGTGGGGGGGGGGGGTGGTCACAGTGTCAACAGATCAACCCTTGAATGAAATGGGGTCACAACCGTGCTTTGATTTAGACTTTCTGAGGATCTAGACCTCTCATGCTCCATCTAGTTTAGTTTAGCTTAAAGAGACAACGTGGAAACAAGCCCTTCAGCCCACCGCAGACTAGGGAGCTCCGTAAACTAGAACTATCCTACACACTAGGGACAATTTACAATCTGTACTGAAGCCAATCAACCTACAAACCTGCACATCCTTGGAATGTGGGATAAAGAGCGGAGCACCAGGAGAAAACCCACGCGGTCACGGGGAGAAATCACAACTCTGTACAGACTGCGCCCGTAGTCAGGATGGAACCTGGGTCTCTGGCGCTGTAAGGCAGCAACTACCGCTGCACCGTCATCTGTGCCATGATGTTCTGTGCATATATGCATCGCTGACTCACCCTTCGCAACGAGTTAGCAATGAATTAGCAACGTCCGCAAAATAAATCAATTTGCTGCTCACTTCCCAAGATGGGAAACATTTAAAAAAGTCAGGGGAAAGGGGGATGGGTCCCGGTCCATGGATGGGGCAGGGGGAGGATCATGAGTGTGTGGACATAGGGGTTGCAGCGAAACATGCTCAGGACTGGATGGTGAAGGCCAGGACTCAGTTGCCTAGGCCCAGGGCAAACCTTGCCTTTAAATGGGAGACATTCACACATCATGTGGGATCATTCTCTGTTTTCCCTTAGTGGAACTGTAAGCTTCAAGTGGAATCTCTTCCAGCTGACAAGCTCTGATCTCTCTCTCTGTGAGGCCAGGAAAAAACAGCGGCCTTCCATTTTGCAATTTCTGTAAAATAGAACCCAGACTATTGTGCGTTGATCCCGTCACATTCCTTCTCAGGACTATTTGATGTAGCATTTCTTTCGGGTGCTCTGGATTCCTCCTACATCCCAACCCATACAGGTTGTTGGGTTAATTGTAAAGTGCCCTTCAAATTTGGGTGAATGGTAGAATAAGAACACTCCACCATTCAATCATGGCTGATCTACCTCTCCCTCTCAACCCCATTCTGTTACCTTTTCCCCCTAACCCCCGACACCCTTATTAATCAAGAATTAAATTCCCTTCTCAAAGTACGCAAAATTATCTGGGATAAAAAGAGTTGATTTTAAGAAATGCTGTTGGCATGGTGGGGGCATGTCAAATTCGAGAGCATTGGTTTAAGGTGAGATGAAAGAGGTTAGAGGTGATTGAGTGGGAAATCTTTCAATAAGAGGGTGGTTAGGGTTTGAATCTTACTGCCTGAGGAGTTGTTGGAGGCAGAGCCTCTCCCAACTTTTCAAAAGCATTTTGATGAGCAATTTTATCGCCAGGCCTTTATGAGATCATGGACCAAGTGCTGATACAGGCCATTCGGCCCGCCGATTCCATGCTGACCAACCATCACCCTGCACATTAGCACTATCCTACACACTAGGGACACTTTACAATTTTTACTGATCCAATTAACCTGCAAATCTGTTCGGAGTGTGGAGAGAAACTGGAACACTCGGAGAAACCCAGCGCTGTCACGGGGAGAACGTACAAAGTCCATAGAGACAGCACCTGCAGTCAGGATCAAACCCGGGTCTCTGGCGCTGGAAGGCAGCAACTCTACCGCCGCCCCGTGGATAGGTACTTGATCGTCGTCATGGATACGGTGGGCCTGGGAGCCGGCTTCTGTGCTGTAGGTCTTTCAGATGCTTTAACTGGTCTTGAATCATGGCAAAACCCCACTAAAAGGGCAGTGGCTCATCAGCTGGTTCACTAGATGATATTTGCCACACTCCCAGAACAGAGGGTGGTTGGTGTCTGGAACACTCTGCCTGTGAGCGTGGTGGAGGCAGAGACTCTCACAGCATTGAAGAAGCATCTGGCCAAGTTTGTGTCAGGGAGGAGTACGGGAAGGAAGGATGCGGAAGAGGATCGCCAGGATGTTGCCTGGATTAGAGGAGGGATGGACACAAAGTGCTGGAGTAACTCAGCAGGTCAGGCATCATCTTTGGGATAATAGGGGAGGTTTTCAGGTTGGTGGGCTGAAGGGCCTGTCCGACTATGATTGGGGCAGAAACTTATTCCTCAAGGGAATCTGAGCCAGGTATTGGACCCTGCATGGGGACCCCTTGGTGGAGCAGGAACAGAGGGGAAGAAGCCTCCGAACCAGAGGCCTGGAGGTTTCCTGGAATCAGAAGCATGGCCAGTGGGAAGACAACAGTTGGACGGCATGTTTATGGGGATCCAAGTGGGCAGGGCAGGGAGTGTCCCTCGAGTTGCCTTATCCCTCTCCTAGGTGGTCCTGATGTGCACACGCCATCCCTCCCCATCCCCAAACCTCTCCTGCCTTCCCTACATCAGGCATCCAGGAAGAGTGGTGCAGCTAGTAGAGTGACTGCCTCAAAACTCCAGCCAGCTGGGCCCAATCCTCACCTCCAGTCATCAGGCCAACAATGACTCCTCACCTCCAGGCTTGTAGTCATCAAGGCTCGTCAACCTAAGTTACTGAAGATTACCTGGTTGTTGATGCTTGGTTGTTCGTGCATAGAACTTGAACTTGATCTTAATTCATCATGCCGGCGAAGCAGACTTGATGGGCTGAATGGCCTAATTCTGCTCCTATGTCTTACGCCTTGTGCTGCTCTCCCAACTCCTTGAATCTTTGGGCAGGGCAGTGGTACAGCTGGAAGAGCCGCTGCCTCACAGCCCCAGAGCCCCAGGTTCAATTCTGACCTCTGCCGCTGTCTGTGTGGAGTTTGCGTGACACTGTGGGTTTGCTCCAGGTGCTCCGGTTTCCTCCCACATCACAAAGACGTGCGATTGCATAGGTTAATTCGCAGCTGGCAATTGACCCTTGGGTGAACATGAGGGGTAGAATTAGGGGGAGATGGTGGGAACGTGGAGAGAATGAAATGTGATTAGGGTTAACTGGGTGGTCTGTGGTCAGGCTGGACTCGATGGGCCAAAAGGCCTGGTTTTGAGCTTCCAGACTCTATGAAAGCAGAGCAGGAAGTGAGGACACAGCAGAAGGCAGCGATGGTAATGATTCAGTCGGTTTCACACTCATGACCACCTGCAGAGGTATCGGCATGGGTGGTGGAAGCAAGAAGACACACTGGTCCTGTACCCTGAGGGGGTGGGCTCACACAGGGGGTCGACGATGGCCAGCCTTCTCCAAACACTATGTGCGGTCCAGCTGGATCACATACCCCGCCATTCAACCTCTTCCTTCTCTCCCAGGTCACGCCATGGAGGCCAATACAATGCCCAAAGCTATGGAAGGCTGCCTGAAAGTCCACATTTAAAACTGGAAAACATGGAAGTGGACACCATGACATAAACACAAACTGGGAGCAAGGAGAGGCCATTTGGCCCCTAGAGCCCTTGGAAGCTTGCCTACGCCCACCCCTGGCATCTCCTCGCAGTTCATCTCTGCCTCAATAAGATTCAAAGATCTGCTCACACCACAAGGAATTCCAGAGATCTGGTGACCCTCTTGAGAGAAATAAATGCTCATCTCGTCTCTGTGTTGGGATCTTTCTTCAGGTTTGAAAAGCCATCAGTCCATTTCCTTCCCCAGATGTGGCACGGTGGTGTAGTGGTAGAGTTGCTGCCTCACAGCGCTGGAGATCCGGGTTCGATCCTGACTACGGGTGCCGTCGGTATGGAGTTTGTACATTCTCTGTGACCGCGCGGGTTTTCTCCAGGTGCTCCAGTTTCCTCCCACGTTTGCAAGTATATACAGGTTTGTAGGTTAATTGGCTTCTGAAATTGTCACTTCTTAGTGTCTCGAATAGGACTGGTGCACGAGGTGATCATTGGTCGATGCGGACTCGGCGGGGTGAAGAGCCGGTTTCCATGCTGTACCTGTTTCTAAAAAAAACTCTTAAGATGATGCCTGGCCAGCAGAATTCCTTCAGCAGATTGCTTTGTGCTCAAGACCCCAGCATCTAGTCTTCTATGTCCCCTTGTTGTTAATCAATGAGACCTAGTTTCAGAGTCTCCCACACAAGAAGACATCAGCCCCTCCAGCCCCCTGGGGATTTTACATATTGCCACTTATTCATCTACACTCCAGAGGAAACAAGCTTTTGATAGATGTTGCTGCCCATTCTTCTCAAAATGAAGTGTTGTTCAACTCTGGTTAGACTCTGTCATCTATTCCTTTTCTGCAGAGATGCTGCCTGACCCACTGAGTTACATGTCTACCTTTTTTATAGGCGTGTTTTCCCGTGCAGCATGCGAGATTGCAGGCTCAGCTGACGTGCGATAAAGCCTGCATGCTGCAGCGTCGGCCCAGCCAGTCAACTCGTGCTGTGGACATCAGGACCGCAGGCGGCGCAGGGTCACGGCCGTGTTGCGACGGGTTTTCCGACTCATCCATAGGATCACCCCAGCAGTGGAGAGCACTCCATGCTGTCTTGGTTCAGACCAACAGCATCCTCACGGTCCCGCGACTTAGTTGCTGAGCGCTGCCTGCTGTCGAAATGGTTCCACCCACTGGCACTCCTTATAAGATCTCTGTGGGGCTGGGCCTTCTGGGCCTGTCGGCTGTTCAGGGATACTGTCGAGTAGCCCTGTAGTCCCTTGTACAGAGAGGTTAGTTATCTCAAGGGAAGCATTGCAGGGAATACCAGGATATGCAGTGGTGTGTGGAATGCAGGCACTATAAAACAGCACCACGCTGATTAGTTGGCTTTCGCATTCAAAATGGCTTGAATTACTGAAAGTGAAATGCCTGGAAAGAGTGGATGTGGAGAGGATGTTTCCACTAGATGGACAGTCTGGGACCATCGGTCATCGGCCTCAGAATAAAAGGACATGGCTTTAGAAAGGAGATGAGGATTAGTCAGAGGGTGGTGAATCTGTGGAATTTATTACCAAAGGTGGCTATTGAGGCTGTCAATGGATATTTTTAAGGCAGAGATTGACAGATTCTCGATTAGTATGGATGTCAGGGACGATGTGGAGAAGGCAGGAGGATGGGGTTGAGAGGGAAAGATAGATCAGCCATGATTAAATGGCGGAGTAGACTTGATGGGCCGAATGGCCTAATTCTGCTCCTAGAACTTATGAACGTCATAACTTTTATTCTCTGAAGGGGTTGTGGCATGTGAGTGTGAATGTAAGGGCCGCATCTGCTGGTGAACTGGGAGTTTGTTACAGACGTGACTGTCATGAGACTCAGGCTGAAGTGGGTCTATCTAGGTGGCCCCTCCATCCTCCTCACTGCCAAATGTACTCCCCAACACAATGAGATCATGCAGGGAGCACGAGGGCAAGATCAGTCTCTTTAGACTTTAGAAATTAGAGATACAATGCTGAAACAGGCCCATTGCCCCACCAAGACTGTGCCGACCAGCACTCACCCCGTACACAGTTCTATCCTACACACTCGTTGTCTCGATGTCTGATTACCGTGGAATGTTTTTGCAAGGTTCCAGGATGTATATCACAGTGGTGCAGTGGTAGAGTTGCTGCCTTCCAGCCAGGGACCCAGGTTTCATCCTGACAACGGGTGCTGTCTGAACAGAATTTGTACGTTCTCCCTGTGATCGCGTGGGTTTTCTCCGTGTACTCCAATTGCCTCCCACACTCCAAAGGCGTGCAGGTTTGTAGGTTAATTGGCTTCTGTAACTTGTTGCTAGTGTGTCGGATAGTGCTAGTGTACGGGGCGATCACTGGCCAGCACAAACTCAGTGGGCCAAAGGGCCTGTTTCCACGCTGCATCTCTAAAGTTTAAAGACTATTACATTTTGTATGTTGAGATTATCTTCATAGCAAAAGGATTTGAGTATTTGAAAAAGGATTGGGACGACAGATGGCACAATGGGCTAAGTGTTCGGCTGGCAACCGGAAGGTAGCCGGTTCGAATACCGCTTGGAGTGCATACTGTCGTTGTGTCCTTGGGCAAGACACTTCACCCACCTTTGCCTGTGTGTGAATGTGTGTGAGTGATTGGTGGTGGTCGGAGGGGCCGTAGGCGCAGATTGGCAGCCACGCTTCCGTCAGTCTGCCCCAGGGCAGCTGTGGCTACAGAAGTAGCTTACCACCACCGAGTGTGACTGAGGAGTGAATGAATAATGCGATGTAAAGCGCCTTGAGTATTAGAAAGGCGCTATATAAATCCCATCCATTATTATTTTTATTATAGGAGCAGGGAGGTTCTACTGCAGTTGTACAGGGTCTTGGTGAGACCACACCTGGGGTATTGCATACAGTTTTGGTCTCCAAATCTGAGGAAGGACATTATTGCCATAGAGGGAGTGCAGAGAAGGTTCACCAGACTGATTCCTGGGATGTCAGGACTTTCATATGAAGAAAGACTGGATAGACTCGGCTTATACTCGCTAGAATTTAGGAGATTGAGGGGGGATCTTATAGAAACTTACAAAATTCTTAAGGGGTTGGACAGGCTAGATGCAGGAAGATTGTTCCCGATGCTGGGGAAGTCCAGGACAAGGGGTCACAGCTTAAGGATAAGGGGGAAATCCTTTAAGACCGAGATGAGAAAAACATTTTTCACACAGAGAGTGGTGAATCTCTGGAACTCTCTGCCACAGAGGGTAGTTGAGGCCAGTTCATTGGCTATATTTAAGAGGGAGTTAGATGTGGCCCTTGTGGCTAAAGGGATCAGGGGGTATGGAGAGAAGGCAGGTACGGGATACTGAGTTGTATGATCAGTCATGATCATATTGAATGGCGGTGCAGGGTCGAAGGGCTGAATGGCCTACTCCTGCACCTATTTTCTATGTATCTATCTATGTATCTATGTAAGCACGTGCCTGAGTGTGTGGATTTAACCACTAAACATGTCTGCAGACATACTTTGTCATCTAGTTCACCTTGAGTTTGTTACAGTGGTTCAAATGTAGTTAGCACATCTCCGACCAGACATCGCCCTGTACATCGCAACGTTGCCCGAGGTCACACACACATTAAGCTGCCATTGATTGAGTGAAATCTCTTTGATACCCCTGCGCAGCAGAGGCCTATCTGTGGTGGGCGCAGATTGATATTCCTGCATTCAATGGACCCTGCACTGTGGGAATGCCCAAAATCCTAATGCAGCCACTTACAAGTGGCCAAGTTACAAACAGGGCGGAACGTGAAGAGGTGGTGGGTGAGAGGCTGTCTTTGAATGGAGATCCTACAGTACACCAGGATGGGGAGGCAAATATCAAGATGCTTCCAACATCTCCAGCCTGGAGTGAGCCAGGCAAGCAAATTTTAGAGTCGCTCTGCGGAAGGAATTGAGTTCCATGTCCCGCTCCACTGGATTAAATGTCAACTGTCGATGTTGTCAAGTTGCAAAGGGTGCAGAGAAGATTTACAAGGATGTTGCCAGGACTCGAGGGTCTGAGTTATAGGGAGAGGTTGAGAGGAATAGATCGGGTAGACGCAGAGTTTCTTGCCCAGAGTTGGGAATCAAAAACCAGAGGACATAGATTTAAGGTGAAGGAGGAAAGATTTAATGGGAATCTGAGGGGTAACTTTTTCACACAAAGGATGGTGGGTGTACGGAACGACCTGCCAGAGGAGGTAGTTGAGGCAGGGACTACTGCAAAGTTTAAGAAACAATTAGACAGGTACAAGGATAGGACCGGTTAAGAGGGATATGGGTCAAACGTACACAGGTGGGACCAGTGTAAATGGGACGTTTTGGTCGGTGTGGCCAAGTTGGGTCAAAGGGCCTGTCTCCATGCTCTATGACTAGCTTTACTGAAACACAGAAGTCACCCCTAAGTGTCTCGCCGTTGTTTGGCAGGCCATTGCCTCCTGAAGACCTGGGTAGAATGGTCTTCTCTGCTGGAAACCCATCCCCACTTGTTCCTCCCTCAGGTGGCCAGTGTCTGTGTGGACACTGCATGTTTCCCCAGTCACGCTGGTTCCCAGTAGGAACGGCAGTGCATGATCATTCCAGTAGGGTTGGATAAAGAACTAATTAATGATGCCTTAAGATGGCACTGGTGAGGTCTGAGCGTGTCTTCACCCAAGCAGGGCTAAGACAGGAGATAAACTGGAGCTTTGAATTACAAATTGGTCGTGATGGTGTCAAATCAGCCAGGATTTATCTGCTTGAGCGAACGTTCACCGTGCCTGTGGCAATCTTTCACCACGCAGGTCCTGGATGCTATTCTGTTCTTTCTAAGGATACAGCCTGCGTTCAAATTATGACTCTTACTCCCAATTTCTAATAATGTAATAAAATATCTGAAGAAGGGTCCCGACCTGAAACGTCACCTTGCCATTTACTCTAGAGATGCTGCCTGACTCGATGAGTTACTCCAGCACTTGCTAATAATTTGTCTTCTGTCATATTCCTGTGTCATCCAACCTTTCTTTAACAAGGGGTACCATGCAATGTTTGTGCACGGTAACCATTACATTCACAACCAATGGCGTAGTGAGTGGTGCCGATGCCTCACAACATCAAAGACCCAGGTTCAAACCTGACCTTGGCTGCAGTTCAGCTTCAGATTAGTTTATTGTCATATACACCAGGGTGCAATGAAATTCCTTGTTCACACGAAGCTCACAGAGTAAACAGTGTACAGTAATAATAGATACATCAACAAATAAAATGACAAATGTAAATCAGCAGAATGGTGTCATGACCTGTGTTGAGTTCTCCCTCTGAATGCATCATTTTCCCCAATGCTCCAGTTTTCTCCCACATCCCAAAAACATGTGAGTTGGGTCAGTTAATTGGCTGCTGTATATTGCCCCTTGTGTGTAGGTGAGTGATAGAAATGGGGGGGGGGGGGGGGATTGATGCGAACGTGGCAGAAACAACATGGGATTAATGGAAGGTTAGCGTGAATGAGTGGATGATGGTCAGTGTGGACTAAATAGGCTGAAGGGCCTGTTTGTGTGCTGCATCTCTCTAAGGTCAATAAGCACCACTCTCATTCTGCAACCTTCCCTGAAATGCTGAAAGCATCGATCCATGTAACATTCTGCATCTGCACCTCACAATCCCTGAAGACTGTGTGCAATGCTGCACTTAAGACTCTGTTGGTGCGGTGGTCCTCAGCACACTTCATACCTAGAATCCTCTGCATCCGGCCCTGTTCGTCCCCAGGTGCATTGTTGGTGGGACATCTTGCATTGACATCCCTCTCGTAGTTGAAATCCAAATCAAAAACAGTGGACAAATTATCAAACCAGTGCACCAGTCGTTCTGAGTCAAGAAGACCACAAAGGTCTCACGATTTGACCCTGGGGCAGCGGTGAGCTCAGATGGGTGGTGGCTGGGGATTGGGGGGTGTCGAGGTGATTGGGGTTGGGAGGAGATTGCCATTTGGCCGCTCCTTGGTGTTTTCCGTACACCAAGTGGC
Source organism: Amblyraja radiata (assembly GCF_010909765.2). Taxonomy (NCBI): domain Eukaryota; kingdom Metazoa; phylum Chordata; class Chondrichthyes; order Rajiformes; family Rajidae; genus Amblyraja; species Amblyraja radiata. The sequence goes on along the minus strand of NC_045965.1, from coordinate 24,089,602 downwards.
GTAGCATCCGGAGTTGGGCCTGATGCCCTCGACCCCAAGATGGGGACCACCAGTTAACACTCACTCTCTAAGCTCGTACAAGATGAGCGGGCGGCAGGCCTTGGAGCAGGAGGGCTATTGGCGCCCACGGACCTGTAGCGTGTTTCTGTACCTTCAGGTGGAGTGAAGAGGAGAAGATTAACACAAGGCACAGAAGCTGCACACCACGCCAATTGCAAGCATGGACAATTCATGTCCAGGGTAACATTGGGAGGGGAGGTGGAGGAAAGGTTGCAACACTTACTCCAGTGCTGCAGAGAGCTACATGCTCACAGCCAAGCCCACTTAACCTGACATACTCATTCAAAGGCACTTGTGGCCTCACCCACATCCACACGGACAGCTATTGTGTTCCTACGTACAGGAACATTCAGAGTGGGCAACAGGCTCTGGCTAACGAAATACCTCCTCGTCTCCTTTCCAAAGGAACACCCTTTTATTCTGATAGTGTGCACTCTGGTCTTAGACTCTCTCAGTAGTGGAAACATCCTTTCCACATCCACTCTACAGAATAACAATGATCTGAGTTGGCTCATTCTACACGTGACATTTCTCCATGAGATTGGTGTCAGTATAGTCTACAGGAACATGTCTTTTCTCTCTATATAAACTATGGATCTGATTGACCGAACACAACCCACCACAATTATTATTAGTCGCCAAGGTGAGGAAGCTGTAACCAAGTGCCAGTAAATTGGATTAATACAAGTGGATATTAGATGGCCAGCATATTGTGGGACGAAGAGCTAGATTATTTACAGCGTCTTTGATCTGTGGCTAGACAGGGAAAAGGAAATTGTGTTGTGTGTTAATCTGTGTACTTTAGCTTTGCATTACGTGGGGGTGGGGGGGGAGGGGAAACATTTTTTTAATCTCTTACCTTGACGGAGATGCGATTTATTTTCGGTATTGTATCTCCGTCCGCACTGCGGTCTAACATCAAGGAGCTGGCATCCTCTTGCTGGGGATCAACTTTGGGAGCTCCAACCGCGGGAACCTGCAGGACTTAACATGGTGGAGCTGGCGGTCCCTGTCGGGGATCGACCTTGGAGCTCCAGCAGCAGGACTTTAACCTCGTGGAGCACGCGGTCCCTTGGTTAGGGACCAACTTCGGGAGCTCCAGGCCCCCAGGAGCTTCGACCGCCCCAATCCCAGGAGCTTCGATCGCCCCGACGGTGGGAGAATAAAGAGGGAAGAAGTTTAGACTTTGTGCCTTCCATCACAGTGAGGAATGTGGAATCCGTTGTGGTGGATGCCTATGTTAACTTTTATGTGGTTGTGTGTCTTGTTGCCTTTTTTATGGTATGACTGCATGGTAAATCGAGTTTCACTGTACCTTAAGTGGTACACGTGACAATAAAATACCTTTGAACCTTTGCTGAGAAGAAAAATTCCTCAATCTTCCTCCATGTCCTGAGGTTGGCAAACACGATAGGCAGATGGAAAAATGAGTGGGATAAGGGGAGAGATAACTAATGCTCTCCACACTCCTCCTCCAAAGGCATATGCACTAGGGGAAGATGCAAACTTGTTACAACAGTGAACGCGAGGGGTGGTTGACAGAATTCACAGATAACGCCCAACATGTAAAAAGAAGCAAAACAGGGAATGTGGGTACTAACACAAGGAAATACACAGCACTGCATAATTAGAAGGAGAGAGATAAAGAGAGGTGCAGCGTGGAAACAGGCCCTATGTCCCATCAAGTCCATTCCAACCACCCATTTACATTGAACCCTACACTGATCCGGTTTTAATCTCCCCACATTCTCATCAACTCCCTCCCCCAGATTCTAAGACTCACCCATGAAGTAGGGGCGATTTACAGAAGCCAACTAACATCCCAACCCATACCTCTTTGGGATGTGTAGGAAACTGGAGCACCCGTGGTAAACCCACGCGGCCACAGGGAGAATGTGCAAACTCCACCTAGACAGCGTCTGGGGTTGGGATTGAACTGGGGTCTTCGGCACTGTGAGGTGGTCTACCAGCATTACTACCATGCCCCCAGATACATGTAGCTTGATGTCCATTTCTGCCTCCAGCTTCTTCCAGGGTGTCACCAGGAACAAGTACCTGAGATCCAACAGTACAGACTGGGATCAGGCGAGATTGTGTGTCATTCTTCCATCCTTCCCTCAATCTTCCTCATTGTTTTGCTGTCATCTCCTCTTCAACAAGCCTCCATCTGGAGTGGAGGTAAACTCCAGGAACAATTTACAAACAGGATCATTTAAGAAACAGTTAGACAGATACATGGATAGAACAGGTGTCGAGGGATAAGGACCAAATGCAGGCAGGTGGGACTAGTGTAGATGGGACATGTTGGCCGGTGTGGGCAAGTTGGGCCAAAGAGCCTGTTTCCACGCTGTATCACTCTATGACTCTAAAGAGAAATGGTTTGACCGTTCCTTCCAGGAACATGGTCATGTCAGGCTCAGTCATTGAACTGTATGCTGCTTGGGTGTACACATGCTCAGAGTCACCATGTCATCGTTGGCTTGTTTATTGGAAGGTGAGGATGTGCTGCACACTAAACACCCTGACAACAAAGGTACTCCACCAACCTGCCCCAACTGCATGGGAGAGACCTGGGTTTGATCCTGTCTACGGGTGCTGCCTGTATGGAGTTTGTACGTTCTCCCTGTGACCGCATGGGTTTTCTCCAGGTGCTCCAGTTACCTCCCATGCTCCAAAGGCGTACAAGTTTGTAGGTTAATTGGCTCCGGTAAAATTGTAAATTGTCCCTCTTGTGTAGGATCGTGTTAGCGCACGGGTTGATCGCTGGTCGGCAAACCGGGTGGGCCGAAGGGCCTGTTACCTCGCTGTATCTCTAAAGTCTCTGGCAGAAGGAATGTTGCACCACAGTGACATTTGCTTCCTTGGGAAGAACTTAGGGGGGAGTGGGGGGGAATTGGTGGGTGCATGGGAAGAATAAAATGGGATTGTGGTAAGATGACTGCAACTGGCTGCTTGATGGTCGGCACGGACTCAGTGGGCCAAATGGCCTTTTCCATGCTGTATGACTCTGAACTCTATGAACTGTTGCAGCTGCCACTGTTGTCCTGTGAAGGGGAGATGAGACTGGAGGAGTCTTCACATGCCCTGTGTGGGAGACAATGTAACCCATTGGCAGAGTGGTCAGCAAGTCGGAAACCACCACCACATGTGTGATCGCGCCCGGCCCAGGTGATGTCCCAATCCAGCCATGAGGACCCGGTGCACCCCAGCTGGGTCACCGAATTGCCAGCAAGAAGCACGAGCAATGAAGATGATTGACCAGGTAATATGTGGTTTAGAGAAATAGTGAGGTACACATGTCTCAAAAACACATGCCATTTGCTCATCACCTAATTTAAGCAGGCGTACCCTAGGACTGAAGAAGGGTTTCGGCCCAAAACGTTGCCTATTTCCTTCGCTCCATAGATGCTGCTGCACCCGCTGAGTTTCTCCAGCATTTTTCTGTACCTTCGATTTTCCAGCATCTGCAGATCCTTCGTAAACACGTACCCTAGGACTCTTGCCTTTGCATCTGAGATGTGGGAGCAGTTTACACTGTAAGCAGGAGAGAGCTGGGTCCATGCATAGGGACAAAGCCACTCACTTTGTTCCTATGTGAGTGTTCTGCTTGTATGGACACAGAAGACATCTTTGTCCATACAAAGATGGCAGGTTTCTTGTACCTGCCTCCTCTGGGAACTGGGACAGAAAGATCAACCCATCCTCTCCCCTCAATCTCCCAATGCCACAGTGTTCCAGCACTTAAAATCTCTCATTGGATAATACAGAAGGAGATGGGAGAGGGAGGAGGAGAGAAAGAAGGCAGACTCAAAAGCAGAAGGGAGAAAAGGGGAGAAAAGTAGGCAACAAGATGGGAGGCGATGATTAGAGGTGAGAGGAGGAGAGGACATGCAAAGGTAGAAGAAGGAAGAAGAGGGAAGGGAACGTAGTAGAGGGACAAGGAGATAGGATGAATGCACCAGCCCAGATGTTGAGGTAAATGTGGGTGAAGAGGGAAAGATAAAGTAGGGCAGCAGTAAAGTGGAGTCTGGGCCGTCACCACGGTTACAGTGCTGTCATGGTCTCAACGGATGCTAATGAATATTAGAAGTCTGCACAATATTTGGGCAGATGCTATAGACCTGCACGGGAAAGTAGACACTCCCACCCCCACGAATCTCGGTCAGATGGGGCTCTTCAGCCTTGGAAGGCAGTCCATCTAGGAAAGGGAAATCTCTGATTTAAAACCTCCACTGCCTTGTGGCCGTATCCAGTCATGGGAAAGGCTCCAGGTGTAAACCTCAAGAAAATCTGGAGTCGGAGCCCCTAAGGCAGTTCGTCGTTGTCTACAACCTCGCTCTGGCAGCTCCTGCGACAGCGCTGCTGTTCCTTTGGATCGATCAGCGATGTGGAGAGGGGGGACGTGCTGCATGGGCAACAGCCTGTCTTCCATATGGCATCGCCCAGGCTTGCATCCGACCAGGATGCATCACCCATGGTAGGTCATGACCGAGAGGGGCCTACTAAAAGCACAATATTGGACAGAAGGTGGCAGGCAATCCGTTACAACCCTTGTCTGACTTGGCCAAACACTGACCCTGACACTTCCTCACATCCAGCTCAATGGGAACATTGGTCACTTTCATTAAAAAAAGATCGTGGGAGAGGGTGGGGTGCGGGGGGAGTAATGGGAATGAGAGTACGATCCCAGGGTGGTGGGATTGAGAACGAGATCCAGGGGAGGCAGGTAGCGGGGAGGGTGGGAGTGGGATCAGGGAAGGGGATGAGAATGAGATAGCGGGAGGGTGAGAGTGAAATCCTTCAGGTTTGAGAACGTGATCTCAGGGCAGGTGGGAGAGAGGTTTGGGGGGTTTGAGAGAGTGATCTCGGGGGAGGTGAGCGAGAGAGGTCTCAGGTGGGCGGGATTGAGAACCCGAGGGGGAGGGGGGTTGAGAACCCAGGGAATGGGTGCAATTGGGGTTCCAGGAGGATGACCTTTCGGTGGCAAGGGTGAAGCCCCATGAGTGCCAGGTTTGCAGAATGATATGGATTTGGGTTTCTGAGGGCTTGTACTACCAGCTAGCATACCCACCCTGGTGCATTGTGGCACGGTTTACCAGATACTGCAGTTTCAAGATCTGCTGGTTGATCCAGTCACCAAGCTTAATTGTAATTTGATCACATCAGTGTGATGATCAAAACCACCTAGTCACATTACAGTGCGATGCCCAACTCCGCACAAAATGCAAGTAGAGGGATATTGTCAAACAGACACCCTTGTTTTATCGTTTCATTCATGAGAAGTGGCCAGCATCTACTGTCTATCCCCACTCGCCCCCGAGGGGAGGCAGTCAGGAGTCAATCAGACCTAGTGGTTTGGGACAGATGTGGGTCAGACCAGGTAATATATTCCCTGCGGAACATGGGCACGCGTGCTCATGGTATGTCCCATGACATACGTGCATGCCATCATAAAGCTGTAACATTCAGACACAAACACGCACACAGATTCACACACACACACGTGCACTCAAACAAACCCACACTCACACACACACACACTCTTCTACCCTTGCACATGCATACACTGACATAAAGAGACACTATCACACACAAACACACCCACACGCTGATACCCAGTTGCAGATAGCTCTCCACACACTCACAAGGATGTCGCAGGCAGACCCAGTCAATGACACATAACCACGAAGATTTCTAGTTTAAATCATATTTTCCTTCTTCCTCTTCCGCTAACTCTGTGACATTGAATCAGGAGAGCCAAAAATACCTTACTAATAAGGATGGCTGATGCAGCCGGGCCAGGCAGGGTGGGGGGCAAGACCACCATCAGTGATGGGCAGAGGGAACAGCAAACGGCAGCATCAACACTGCACCTTGGAAGCCGTGGAATCTCTGCCCTGGATGGGTGACAGTACCTGGCTGGGTCCTTGTTCTCAGTGAACGCTCTCTCCAAGCAGCTTAAGGGTGAACATACAAATTGTGTAACACACAATGAATAACAAAGAATAATTGATCTTTGGATAGGGTAACCTTCTTGCACTGGAGCACGCAGGTGGGTGGCAGCCAGTGGGGGCGCAGCCTTGCATGCCTGCCTCTCTGACAAGCAGGCAACGTAATTCCACGCATTCTCCGGCGCACGCATGGAAAGCCAAAGGCAGCTTGCCGTTGCAGGATGGCACTGGAGGAGTTTGTTGAGGCACGGTTGCAGCTGCATTGGTGCTGGGGCATGCTGGAGCACACTGACAGCAATGTGTGCAGACAGAGAGTAATTGTATCACCCTGTTCACAATGCAATGAACGACACACGCACACATTCGCACACTCACTCACACACGTGCACGCATGCACGCACACGTGCACACAAACTAAGAGTATAATAGCATATAAATTCCATTAAGACCGAGAACATTGGCAGGAAGACCAGCCAGGCCCCTGCCCCTCGACCATCATTGCAACAACCATTGTGCTCACACTTAATTTGCCTTCAAGAACAGCTCCAGAGACCCAGTGGATGCACAGGATGTTAAACTGAGGCCCGATTTGTGTGTGCCTTGTTGAGCTCTGCCCTGTTTTCACTGAAGTTTTCAGCTGGGAAAATAAGCCAATAATGAAGTATAGTGTAAACCTTGCTGCCTCCCGCCCACCCGCCCCTCCTGCACAGTTATGGTACCAGCGCTGCTTTGACAGTCAAAGGTTAGGTAGAGAAGAGGGAGACAAAGCCCACAGACCAAGTTCCTGTCCAACCTGATGCATGCACACACAGGGATGGCACTGAGATCTGTTCCAATCCAGCAGGTCATCGCAGGTCAAAGGGGAGTAACCTTGTCTACCCGACTGGACAAACAGAGGTGGAGTGGCCTGAAGAAGGGTCCCGACCCGAAACGTTACCCATCCTTTTTCTCCAGAGATGCTGTCTGACCCGCTGAGTTACTCCAGCACACAAATGTGTCTATCTTCGGTATATACCAGCATCTGCAGTTCCTTTCGACCCAGAGGTGGAATGGGGTTTGCCGGCCAAATGCCCTTTAACTCCAATCTTTAGGGCAACGTTTATCATCCTGAGCCCTTTTTGATTCCGTGTTACATTTGATCACAAATGTTCTGGGATTTGGTTGAAGAAAATAAGTCGATGTAGGTTGCTGCAGGGAGAGTGAGGGCAAAAACGGCTGTGAAACCACTGGAAGTTGTGGCAGTCTGTAAGACTGATGAGATAGCATGGATCCACAGGCTGAATGGGCTCTGTAATAATAAGCAAGTAAGATAAGTGTTGGAGGCGGCTGTTGAGAAGATGGTGAGGCACCCTCGAACCAATTCTGACTGGCGAGTTAGAAGAATCTTCTTGGACTAGGGGCAAACGTCCATGTCCTAAGGATCTGTTGGAGATTACTTGAGAAAAGGAACAAGTAAGCTCACTGGAGGCTGGGATGGTCACAGCTGTGGGTTGTGTGCTCCACCTAGAGTTGGAGACTCTGAAAGGTTTTACCGTCGTTCCCTACCACTGAACATCATTCCATATCTGGCCAGCAGTGTAAGTGGTGGTTGTTGCTCCGGCTTCAACAGGCAGTAAATGCTGCTGGGTTGCTGTCGGAGTATGGTGTTCGGCCTTTGCCCTCTCAATCCATCGCTGTTCACAGAGACCCAACACCTGCAAACTACAGGCTTTGTAAAATGCCGTTGTTCAATCTACGAGGACGGTCCTGAGTTTCCAATTGCTCCATGTTTTAATCCCCTGATCCAACAAAGTCAAAGAAAGGGTTGAGGAGCACCTCATCTTTCGAATGGGCATGTTGCAGCCTTCGGGACTTAATATTGAATTCAACAATCTCAGGTAGCTTGACTTTCCTGCCTGCATCAGACCGGTCAGTTCTCATAAGGTCATAAGTGATAAGAGCAGAATTAGGCCATTCGGCCCATCGTGTACACCGTCATTCAATTGTGGCTGTTCTATCTCTCCCTCCGAACCCCAATCTTAAGTTTTGCCTAATCCATCTGTAATATTAACTCCACGGACATCTGCCTGTTTCATTGGGCATGGTCAGCATTCACTTTCTGCTTTTCGCAGCTTTAACACCTTAGTGGGAAAGTCAAAGACAAGAGGGCAACGTTTCAAAGCAAGAGGAAGGAGGTTTAGTGGGGATCTGAGGAAGTTGGAGATTGGAATGGGAAGGCTGAAGCTGTGTTGGAGGCAGATACTCTCATGGCATTTAAGAAGCATCGTGACAAATACTTTGTGTAGAAGCACCAAGACAGAGCAGGCAACCAACCTCAAGTAGGTAAACGGGATGCACGGAGATGGTTACTACAGGCAACACTGATATGGTGGTCTGCAAGACCTGTTCCTGTGGTGTATGACTCAATGAATCTGTAACAGAATGTGCCCCTTGGTTGATTTGCTCTGATTTTGCTCATTTGTTCCTTCAAATGGGCAGTTACATAAATATTCCAGATTCAGGGATAGTTTCTCCCCAGGTGTTATCAGGCGCCTGAACCATTCTATCAATAACTAGAGAGCGGTACTGAGCTACCATCTACCTCATTGGAGACCCTCGGACTATCTTTAATCGGACTTTACTGGACTTTATCTTGCACTGAACATTATTCCCTTCATCCTGTATCTGTACGCTGTGGACGGCTCGATTGTAAACATGTATAATCTTTCCGCTGACTGGATGGCACACAACAAAGAGAAACTTTTCATTGTACCTCTGTACACGTGACAATAAACTAAACTAAACTATTGGGATCATCTGGTCAATCTTGCCCTCTCCCTTTCAGAGATATTCCTTTCATTCTATCCATTCCTCCACTATCTCTGCAACTTAAACTTAACTTGTTTTCTTTCATTCCCAGCTCAGAAGAAGGGTGCCTGACATGAAAAGCTAACTCTGTTCCCGAGCCATTGAGTGGTTGCCAGTACCTTCCATTTCACAACTAAAGGATTATATCTATTTCCAGATATCCACTTGTGAGATAGCATTAATTTATTGTAGACATCAAAATCTATGCAGGTGGGAGGCCATTCAGCCCAGCCTATCTGTGCTGGCAGAAAATGACCGATGCAGCCTAATAGGATAGGCTTTCCACTGCTGGGACCACCAGTTCATATCTAAGTACCTTTTAAATATGAGGATTTTTGCCTCCAACACCAATACAGATGAGATCCAGGTCAGTTAGAGCCATAGAGTCATACAGTATGGAAACAGACCATTTGGCCCACCTTGCCCACGCCAACTATCATGCCACATCTACACTAGTCCCCCTGCCTGGTTTTGGCCCATATCCCTCTAAACCTGTCCTATCCATGTACCTGTCTAAATATTCCTCTACCGACCTCCTCAGCTTGTTCCATACACCCACCTACCTTTGTGTGAAAACGTTTAGTTTAGTTAGTTTATTGTCACATGTACCCAGGTACAGTGAAAAGATTTCCGTGCCTGGTATCATGTATCTGTACACTGCGGATGGCTCGACTGTAATCATGTATTGGCTTTTCGCTGATTGGTTAGCACGCAACAAAAACTTTTCACCATACCTCGGTACACATGACAATAAACAAAACTAAACTCAACTCAACTCCCCTCAAATCCTTCCTCCATTTGGTTTAAACCTATGCCCTGAGTCACTGATATCCTTCCCAAGGTAAACAGGTCATGGAGTCAGAGTCTTGCAGAACAGAAACAGGCCCTTCGCCCCACTGTGTCCCTACTGAGCACTGTACCCATCTGCACTAGTCCTATTTTACCGCGACTAATTGGATGGGGAGCAACAAATGTTCAGAGAGAAGGATAGCTCAAGCATCTCACAGGCCAGGCGAGAGGTTATGTTGCAGGATTGGTGCTCCAGAGACCGAGACAAAAGATCTGGAGGCATGAGTTCAAGGCAGCTGAGAAATTTAAATTCAATTAATTATTCCAGTCTCTGAACTGCCCACAGTAATAGCGTAGCAAGTCACTCAACGCAAGGGCAATTAATACAATTAATAAAATAAACCTTTACTACTTGTCTTGGTTGATCAGATGCTCATTGTTGTGTCCTTGGATCAGTATCAGATAATTGTACAAAAAGGGGAAATATCATTTGGTGTGACACCCACAGGCAGCAAAACCATGCCTGGCGTTCATGTTCGGACCAGACGATACGGAATAAACGGAGGGAGAACTGGAAGGAAAACGACTGAAGCCAGATTGAATGGGGATGGGATGAATGGTGCTGGGCCCTCCCTCAGGGGGTAGTAATGTAAACATAGAACAGTACAGGGAGAGGAACAGGCTCTTCGGCCCATAATGTCTGTGGCCAAGACCAATAAGCGGCCTGTACAGAATGCGTATCTCTCCATTCACTGCATAATAACAGTAATAATGAGGGCGAAGCTGCTGCTTTTCCTCTTTAATTCTGGACCATTGCCTGGTCCTGCCGTGCTGAGGACAACTGCTTTAGCGGAGATGACTGAAGTTCGAGGTGAAGGAAGAAAGTTGAATTCCATTTCCTATCAGAGTAATCCATTATTTGTAAGGTCATGCTGGGCTTAAAATGGTTGTTATTCTTGACATCCTTCAAGTCAGAACTGTTTTCCTTAAATCCTCAGGACGCGTGCGGTATTCCAAGAGACGTTTCGAAGGGTTCGACCCCAGCAGGTCCATCAGTATCAGGATAAGGCAGGGAGAGTCCATCTGCATATAACTCTCACACCCATAAGCAGAAACATCTCAAGGCGGCCCATGTGGCCTGAATCATGAGTCCTGGCTGACAACCTGTTGCCAGGAAGCTCAGCAAATGTGGAGCAACCTTCAATGAGTAGAACACCAGATCATCTGGCACCCGTGCCGTGCTAACCAGTGACTGAAAAGGCAGTAGCTGTGGACAACAAATTCATTGCCATCTGCTCAGAATCCCATCCTAATATCATCAAGGTTTATTAGTCCATCATAAGGTACCATTTGGTTTAATTGATAATGCCCACCAAATTACAACTGTGCCCAAACTGAAAGGTCACTTAACATTGCAGTGGCTTTTATTAATCTCTGTGGCCAATTGATCCGAATCGTTGAGGACTCAGGACATGCGTTGGAATTTCATCTTCCGAAATGAAGGTGCAATGTTTTGTTTTTTAGTTTAGAGATACAGCGCGGAAACAGGCCCTTCGGCCCACTGAGTCTGCGCCGACAAGCGATCCCCTTACACCAGCACTACCCCAGGCACTAGGGACAATTTACAATCTTACCAAAGCCAATTAACCTACAAACCTGTATGCCTTTGGAGTGTGGGAGCAGCAGAGTTGCTGTAAGGCAGCAGCTCTGCTGCACCATAAATTGTCCTCTAACATTTGGAGAGTATCATTCAGATCCAGAGCAGAAACTGCTGGAAATACTCAGGCAGTAGCAATGCAGAGAAACAAAGTTAGCATTTGAACTCTGCTTCTCTCTCCACGGTTGCTGCATTGCCTCCTGAGCATTTCCGCGTCTGCAGTTCTTATCTCAGATATCAAGCATTTGCAATTTTGTGGGGACCTCAAGGAACTCCAAGGAATGGAATCTGGTCTAGGACACAAAGTGCTGGAGTAGATCAACGGGTCACGCAGCATCTATGAAGTACATGAATAGACATCATTTTGTGTCGAGATCCTTCTTAAGACACGTGACATCTGAAGAAGGGTCTGATAAGGGTCCTGACCCGAAACATCGCCTATCCGTGTCCTCTAAAGAAGCTGCCTGACCTTATGTGTTACTCCAGCATTTTGTGTTCATTTGCAAATTTGGGATTTTTGATTTCTGAAATAGATATCCCTCTGAACCATGAATGTTCGTGCATGTTCTACATGGTGATAAGGTTATGCTTGTGATTTCTGATGTGCTTCAGGAAGAAACACGCAAGTCCCTGCAATGAGAATTGACCTTTCAGCTTCTTCATTTCATAAAGTGGGGTGGAGGTGTCCTTTAGGAGTTGCTCGAATTAGAGTCCTGATTAGTGTCTGGCTGTGCAAGGTGGCCCATAAACACTCACCAGTGGAGTTGGGAGTGGACGGGGAGTTGGCTTGACTTCCTTGAGACGCCGCGTTTGTCACAGTTACCGCTGTTTTGGCGGCGTATAGATTTGCCTCCTCCTGGAACTTGCCTATGTTTTTCTTGTACCGGATTCGCTTGTTACCAAACCAGTTTGATACCTGCCAGAGGGTGACAAAGAAACACAAAGGTAAAGCTGACCGTCTGGCAATGTTGGACCACGCACATGCTGGATTTAGAACGTGCAGGCCACAAAGACTTAAATTGCAATACATGCTGCAAGCATTTGTACCGCGCGTAGTGAGGGCAGCTTGCAAGAGCTTTCAGTCAGAGTGGTAAACATCCTGTGTAGGAAGAGACTGCAGGTGCTGGTTTAAACCAAAGATAGACAAAAAATGCTGGAGTAATTCAGAAGGTCAGGCTGTATCTCTGGAGAAAAGGAATAGGTGATGTTTTGGGTCGAGACCGTTCTTTAGACAGAGTCAGGGGAGAGGAAAACTGGAGGTATGAAAAAGTGCAGAACAAACCAGAGCCGGCACCAATGGCCAGGGAGCCCACAATGGTCCATTGTGGGCTGTGGAGGAGGTGATAATGAAGGGATACGAACAGTGAAACTCGCACAACGACTACGGTGGGGGGTGGAGAGAGAGGGAATGCAAGGTTGTAAGCCTCCCATGCAGAATATGAGGTGCTGTTGTTCCGATTTGCGTATGGCCTCACTCTGACAATGGAGGAGGCTCAGAACAGAAAGGTCATTTAATTCCCCTTCCCATTCCCATACTAACCTTTAATGTGGCTTCACAAAAGACGACTTCAATCCTCTCTCACCTTCTGCTTTCATCTCTGGCCTTTGTTCCAATTATCTGCCTATCTAAACCTCCCCTAGCCTGTGTTCACCTATTACCCGTTATGCTTTTTCCTGCCTCTCCTCTCTCCCAGCTTTCTTCTCCCCCTCCCCCCCCCCCCCCCCACAGTGTCTTAAGAAAGGTCTCGACCCAAAATGTCACCTATCCTTGTTTTCCAGGGATGCTGCTTGACCCGCTGTTACTCCAGTGCTTTATGTCTTTTTGTGTATTAACCAGCATCTGCAGTTCCTTGTTTCTACATCAGAGCAATGCCCGGTGTGTCAGGGTTCACACGGTTGCCAATGTTAAGACGGGCTGTGACATTCTAAGAGTTCAGTGTAAGCGTAATATGACCAGAGGAATCCCACCGTCCACCTTTAACCGCAAAGCCACCCTCACCTGTGCTACCGTGATGCTACATTTCTTCGCCAGCTCTTCCTTGGCTTCTTCGCTGGGGTAGGGGTTGTTGAGGTGGGAGTAGAAATACTCATTGAGGATCTCCGTCGCTTGCTTGCTGAAGTTACGCCTTTTTCTCCTGAAAGTAAAAAGATTTCAAAAAAGAAAAGAGAAGGAAACCCGTTCACCTCCATGTCCGTTTAATTGTAGCAAGAAGTAAGGCTGGCCAGCGCTAGATGTTGGCTTTTCTCCTTGGTGTCCTGAACTATAGAACTCTGGTGCTGAGAGTGAGAAATGTTTCAATCTATCAATCCACAACCTTGTAAGTACAGGTCCACCACCAATCATTTGGCACCCTTGGTTCCAGAACCTTGCCATGTTATCCATTTTGCCAGACCAACAGCGGTCACCTCCTTCGGGACCAAGATACTGGCCCACAAAACCCGCCACGGAAGTCGGTTACGGGCACGGATATGCTGGCACCGCCCGGACCAGAGATCCAGAGACCCAACCACAGGGGGCAAACTTTAACCGCCAATCGGCCACAGAAGTCAGTGATGGGAACCGATCTGTAGGCTCTGGCCGAGCCGGAGTTCCAGAGCATTGGACACAGGGGGCAAATTCACCCTGCTGATTGGCGTCCTACCTGGCCGAGGTGTCACATTTTCAGGGGTACTTCCAGGTGGGATTTCAAGTGGGCTATAATGATTTTAACTGAAGGCACCAGACCATCAGTTGCCAGAAATTGGGTGGTGGACCCGTTACACAACAATAAACGAACAGCATGTGCGGCTGGTAACTTACTTCATACCTGGATCATTGTCATCACAACACCATTCCCTATATATACAGTCACATATATGACCACAACGAAACGGGAACAATAATTCAACTCGACTGAAGTTAAAAAAAATATTAGTTTTGCTGGACATTTGCCAACTTTGCCATTGAAAAAATTGTTTTTCTTTGATATTTCTGTTTCAAAGACTCAGCAAATATTGTGCAAATATGATGGTCAAGTCCAGATCTGTATGCTAAGGAGCAACTGTGATATGAACATTTTTTAATTTAGGAATAGGTTTATGATTGTCACGCATACCGAGGTACAGTGAAAAGCTTTGTTTTACATGCTATCCAGTCAGATCAGATAACACTATAATAAGTCCAACCAAGCTGCTTTAAATTACCCCTGGTGTGTCGATGTGGAGTCACATAAAGCGTGACGACTTGTGTGCACAGACTCAGTGTGGTCTACTATCTTACATTCTTCTACTGAAGGGCCTGTCCCACTTACGCGACTTTTTCGGCGACTGCCGGCACCCGTCATAGGTCATTGCAGGCCGCCAAAAATGTTCAACATGTTGAAAATCCAGCGGCAACCAGAACAAGGTACAACTCTTTGGGCGACTACTCACGACCATACAGGCTTCACCCCGTGACATGTCGCCAGGGTGTCGCCTGTATGGTCGTGAGTAGTTTCCTCAGTCACCCAAAGAGTTGTAGCGTCTTTCTGGTCGCAGCTGAATTTTCAACATGTTGAAAATGTTCGCCGACCTGCAACGACCAATGACGGGTACCGGCAGTCGCCGAAAACAGTCGCGTAAGTGGGACAGGCCCTTCAATATGGTTGTGCATAATCTATAGCAGGATTATCACTGAAGAGTCTGCAAAAATGAATTTCACTGTAAGAAGGTACATGTAACACTTAAGTACCATTGAACAATAGAGGAGTTGATTCTGGAGAGAGTTGATGGAAATGTAGCAATAAATGTAAATTGCTGGTTGATGGATGGTTGGCATGGACTCAGTGGGCTCCAGGGCCTATTTCTGTGTTGGATCTCTCCATAAACTGATCCTAGCTGATCAATTATAACCATTGACTAGCCCGAGATAGAATGCAGAAAGTCTTGGCCAAGCATCATATGAACGTGGCCTCAAGGACCCAAGGTATTGGAGGTGAATCATAAACAAGAGGCTCACAGAGGACAATGTTGTATTAGGGGAGTGATCTCAGGCTGGAGTTACACATCCAGCATTGCTCCCAGGGTTCAGTACTGAAGCTGCTGCTCTTTACCCCAGTGTTCAGTACAAAAAGCTGCCAGTTATAACTGGCTTTCCTGTACGCTATGATATCACAATATAAATTCATTGTTCACGCATCAAATGACAGAATACATGATGTAATCCAACCCTTAGACTTGAGATACGGTGTGAAAATAGATCTTTCAGCAGACCGAGTCCGCGCCGACCAGCGATCACCCCGCACACTAGCACTATCCAACCAACTAGGGACAATTTACAATTTTAACAAAGGCAATTAACCTACAAACAGTACATCTTTGGAGTGTGGGAGAAAACAGGAGAAAAACAAATAAGACCCACGCAGTAACATGGAGAACGTACAAACACTATACAGACAGCTCCCATAGTCAGGATTGAAGCCGGTCGCTGGCTCTGTAAAGGGCCTGTCTCTCTTGGCCGTCATTAACGCGACAGGCCGGTAGTGACTGACCCGCGACGGTCGCGCGTGTCATCATGCGTCCGCACAGCCTTCTGGACGCATTACGTCATTTGAAGATAGACACAAAATGCAGGAGTAACTCAGCGGGACCGACAGCATCTCTGGAGAGAAGGAATGGAGGATGTTTCGGGTTGAGACTTATTCAGTCGGAAGAAGGGTCTCGACCCTCCATTCCTTCTCTCCAGAGATGCTGCCGGTCCCGCTAAGTTACTCCACCATTTTGGGTCTATCTCCAATTGTCTTGGCCCCACTCTGGGGGTAGGAGTGGGGGTAGATCCAGATCCGCAACGGCCGTGAGCCCCAGGCCGAGCCCGGCGATCGTTTGCCGGCTTCTGCTGCAGTTGGAGGTGAGACGTTGCGCCGCGCCAGGGTCTTGGGCCTGTCCCACTTTGGCCATCAGTTACGCTACTCCATGCGCCCGTCCCGCGCTACCCACGCGCTACTCACACGCTAGCAGGTCGCGTAAATGGCGCGCGAATGACGGCCAAGTGGGACAGGCCCTTAAGGCAGCAACTGTACCGCTGCGTGACTGTACCGCCCCTCTTTCATCCCAACACCTCACTGCCTTTGGCCGTGTATGAGCCTTGCCTTCCTCCACCTGTCCATGATCCCCAGGCCATTTATTTTATCCTGGACAGATTTACTCCAACTCTGTGGTGTGGGAAGATACCTCCTGATTCAAGACTCCCGCTCTCTTCCATACCTCCCTGCTCCTCTCCCCCACCACTTCTTTGAACACTCCATTCTTGTTCCAATTTGGTAGCTAAGCCAAGGACTGTGACTATAGAGCTGTATAGTTATTACAGTGAAGAGAGTTGCCCTTCTCTCCTATTCTTCCTTAAAGTACATTAGGATGACATGAATCAAATCCACCTACCGTGCATCCAGGAACCGCGAGCGTAGGATCATCACTGCCTCGCACGTGCTCTGCTTCAGCTGCATCTGGATGGAGTTGAACTTGCGGTGAATGATGTTGACCATCCTCTCAATCTCCTTCGGGGAGATGGGCCGCGTCCGGCTCTGCTCCCGCAGCAGGTTCATGACATGCGTGGTGAACTCATTGCAGGCCTGCAACAGACAGCACGGGGAGGCCGTGAGAGAGATCACAAAGGCACAGAGCGACCCGTCTCCGTGAAAGAAGCTGCTGCCTGGAGCTTGGCACGTTGGCTCAGTGGTAGAGTTGCTGCCTCACAGCACCAGAGACCCAGGTTCAATCCTGACTAAGGATGCTGACTGTATTGAGTTTGAACGTGCTCCCTCTAACCCCGTATGTTTTCTCTAGGTGCTCCGGTTTCCTCACACACTTCAAAGATGTGCAGGTTTGTAGGTTAATTGGCTTTGGTAAAAATTGTAAATTGTCCCTCGTGTGTTAGCGTACGGAATGATCGTTGGTCGGCGCGGACATAGTGGGCCAAAGGGCCTGTTTCCGCGCTGTATCTCTAAAGTCTGTAAAGTCGAAAGGAAACTGGACCACCTGGGGAAAACATGTGCAGTCACAGGGATAATGTGCAAGCTCCACATAGACAGCACCAGAGGTCAGGATCAAACCTGTGTCACTAGAGTGGTGAGGCAGCGGCAGCAGCACCGATGCCACATCATGTCCCAATATGGAGAAACTCCCATTAACCAATTCCTCTTGTTTTCCATCACTGAACCAAACTTATTCCAAGATTTCACTTTCCCTTGGCATCCAATGGTTTTTACTTTCCTAATGATGCCACGTGTGGTTCAAATGCCGTGCTAAAATATACAGATACATATCAAACATGCTGCCTCACTGACCTTCCTTGCAACACCATCACTAAACTCATTCAAGGTGGTCAAATACAAATATTCCTAAACAAATATAATAGAAACGCTGGAAATACTTAGCAGGTTAGTCTGTGCAAAGGGAAACAAAGTTAATGGTTCAGGTCATTCATCAAACTCAAAGTACAACCACATCAGGTATCAGAGGTTATGGGGAGATGGCAGGGGAATGGGGTTAGGTGGGAGAGATAGATCAGCCATGATTGAATGGCAGAGTAGACTTGACGGGCTGAATGGCCTAATTCTACTTCGATCACTTATCATCTTATGATCAACTGTTCCCGATTAACCTGCATCTCTCTAAATGCTTATTGATGGCATCCCACATTATTTGTTCAGCCAGTTACCCACTACTGTTGTCAGACTGACTACCCTGTTGTGACCTGGTCCCTCCCATTTTCTCTCTTTCTTAATCGTAAAGTGCTGGAGTTATGCTCCTGTCCCACTTAGGAAACCTGAACGGAAAGCTCTGGAGACTTTGTGCCCCACCCAAGGTTTCCGTGCGGTTCCCGGAGGTTGCAGGTGGTTGCCGGAGGTTGCAGGTAGTGGAAGCAGGTAGGCTGACAAAAACCTCCGGGAACTGCACGGAAACCTTGGGTGGGGCACAAAGTCTCCAGAGGTTTCCGTTCAGGTTTCCTAAGTGGGACGGGGGCATACTCAGCAGGTAAGGCAGCATTTGTTGAGGGAATGGATAGGAGGTATTTCAGGTTGGGACCCTTCCCCAGAGATCATGGGTGGTTTAGTTATCGTGGTTGGTGTTGAGTTTTGTGGAGGGGTTTGGTATTGTGGAAGAGTCCCGACTTGCAAGGCCCCCAGACATTCCCCCCACAGATGCTGCCTGGCCTGCTTACTTCAGCACTTTGCATTTTGCTCAAGATCCCAGCACCTGCAGTTCCTTGTATTCCTCTCTTCATCAATCAGCGGTGCGTTCCAGTCCTACGGAACTGCGGGATAGAATACTACAGGCATGCATTGGTATTTTCCTTGCACCTTTGCAAAATGATAGGCTGTGCTATTCTATCTACTGCTTCTCTTTGGAGCTTAGGAATCATTTTGTTACGGTCCACCAATTTATTAATTTTTTCACAGCGCTAGATGCCCTTAATATTTTAAATAAAAACTAAAAATGCTGGAAACACTCAGCAGGTCAGGCAGCATCTGTGCAAAGAGAAACAACGTTATTGTTTCAGTCACCGATGCTTCGAGTGAATGCAGTTGAAGGAGATAGTGAAGAAGGTTGTTGGAACCAGCAGGATTCAGATTCAGATTCAGATTCAGATTCAATTTTAATTGTCATTGTCAGTGTACAGTACAGAGACAACGAAATGCATTTAGCATCTCCCTGGAAGAGCGACATAGCAAATGATTTGAATAAATAATAATAAGTGATAATAAGTGTCCGGGGGGTGGGGGGGTGATTGGCAGTCACCGAGGTACGTTGTTGAGTAGAGTGACAGCCGCCGGGAAGAAGCTGTTCCTGGACCTGCTGGTTCGGCAACGGAGAGACCTGTAGCGCCTCCCGGATGGTAGGAGGGTAAACAGTCCATGGTTGGGGTGAGAGCAGTCCTTGGCGATGCTGAGCGCCCTCCGCAGACAACGCTTGCTTTGGATAGACTCAATGGAGGGGAGCGAGGAACCGGTGATGCGTTGGGCAATTTTCACCACCCTCTGCAATGCCTTCCGGTCGGAGACAGAGCAGTTGCCATACCATACTGTGATGCAGTTGGTAAGGATGCTCTCGATGGTGCAGCGGTAGAAGTTCACCAGGATCTGAGGAGACAGATGGACCTTCTTCAGTTGCATCATGATGCAGATGCATCATGCAGGACATAGGTGAGCTGGAAGGTTGGGCACAGCGGGGGCAGATGGAATTTAATTAGGACAAGTGTGAGGTGATGCACTTTGGAAGGTCAAATTTTGGTATGACATTTAGAGTAGATTGTCCAGGGCCTTGATAGGCTGTACAGTGACCTTTGGGTGAAAGTACAACAATTCCTGAAAGTGGCTGCCCAGGTGGATAAGGTTGTGAAAAAGGCATTTAATATGCTTGCCTTCATAAGCTGAGGCATTGAGTACAAGGCATCATGTTGCAGCTGTACAAAACAATAGTTAGGCCGCAATTGAGAACAATGTGTAGAGTTATGGGTCTGTCCCACCAGCATGCGACTGCATGCGGCGAGCGCGACCTAACGTAGTCGCTTGAGCCGTATGGCCTCGCGGGGACGGTCCCACTTCGATCGCCGGAGCCGTATGGAGTTGTGCGGTGGAGTGGTACATTGGAGTGGTACATTGATCACTCAATGGAGTGGTACATTGACCACTATCTTGATGATGCGCAAGTACCTATTTGGAACATGTCAATTTCATGAACCGTGCCACTAACTTCCACCAGCTCTGAAAGCGTCTCTTCCCTGTTGAGTCTTAACCCAAACATTTGAAGAGGTTACATTCCTTTCTACTGCCTTTCTACTTCTACGGAGTAACTCAGTAGGTCGTGGGAATGCATAGGCAACGTGTCGGGTAGAGACCTTTCTTTAGACTGTTAGTCTTGAGTCTAAAGAGAGATCCCAAACTGAAATGTCGCCCATCCATTCACCTCCACAGAATCAGAAATAAACATTGGAAATACTCAGCATGTCAGGGAAATCGCTCTCCATTTCATGTCGTTTTTGTTTTTCTTAAATTGCCTCTCATTTATCCGGGAACATGTATCTTTCATAAGTTATAGGTGCAGAATTAGGCCATTTGGCCCATCAAGTCTACTCTGTCATTCAATCATGACTGATCTATCTTTCCCTCTCAATCCCATTCTCCCACCTTCTCCCCATAAACCCTGACACCTGTACTAATCAAGAACGTTCCAAATGTCCAACTGCGAAGCAGACTTGATGGGCCAAATGGCCTAATTCTGTTCCGATGTCTTATGAATTATTTGGGTGTGATAGTATTACAGGCCGTTGGTTAATGCTCCGCAGGTCACTGTACATTATTAATGGACCCTCATCCCTCTTTTATTCCCCCTCAATCTACTTTGCAACGCACCCGGTTTTCTGCCTGATATTCCTCCTCCAATTAACACCATTGATAACAGATTAACAACTCGCCCACCCCAAATTGTTCTGTGGGTATGTACGCAGCAGCAAATGTTCAAGGACATGACAAGCCCAGTTTTCTCAGATGCTGCACCGGACACAAAGCACTTTGAGGTGTTTCTGTGAGACATGATGCAGCGCTGCACTGAGACAAGCCTCTGTGCTTTTAATTGCATTCATCACAAGAAAATGTTCGGCAAATCTCCTTTCATCTGCTCACAGCACTTGACACATTGAGGCGAATCTCATTGAAATGCTCCATTTTGTCATCTGCATGTGTCGGCACCAGGACAGAAGCTTCAAACTGAAAAACTCTTTATCATTCCTTCCTCGTATGAAATTTTAAATAGGACGTTTAAATTGAATTTTAAATGAACCTTTGTTAGCTTCACAATGAAACAACTTTGTCTTTGAATCTGGATTAGCACAGTGTGTAAACACATACAATATGTGCCTTAGGAGCATCTCTACATTTAGATCTCCATGTAAATGTTGGTATGTGTATGCACATATTGTACTCTGCACAGTAGCCCATCTCCAGAAGACAGCAGACATTGGGACAACCTTTGCCATGTGGGCACTTACAGAACTCTGCAGACTCCATGAGGTCCATCACACCAGGCTCCCTTAACCGTTGTTGACGGTAAAACCTTTCTGGATATTCTGAGCTCATGAAAGATGCAGCATGAATCCAAATGCTTTCATACAAGTCGAATGTTGAGATGGCAGGCAAAGCTCAGGGGGTGCAGCCTCTAGCTTCTGGGTCAGAATGGAATGGGCCCAAGGATCACACTGGACTGTGGAGCAAGCGTGCCAGGCTGAGAATATTGAACCATCCCAGCTGAGCGACTCCAGTGCTCTGGCTCCACTTGTTCTCAGCTGGCCACCTTGGGATGGTTACATTGTTTGCACGTTCAGCTCCGGACTCTGCCCCAGAGCTTTGTCGAGGGAGGAGGTTTAGTTTAGTTTAGGTTAGTTATGTTAAAAGATGTGGCGTGGAAGCAGGCCCTTCGACCCACACCAACCAATGAGCACCTGTACCCTATCCTATACATTAGGGGTAATTTACAAACTTACATGATAAATATAATAAACTTTTAAAAAGTTCAGTGTGTTATATATATATATAGTGTGTTATTTTATATATATATATATATATACACTAGACCAAGCGCAGACCCGTTGGGTCTGTTCCCCCAACGTGCGGTTATGGGGGGGGAGGCGGCATGCAGCATCACACACTAACTACCCCCCCCTCCCGCTAATGGAGGGGAGGAGGGGGGAGAGAGAGAGAGAGGGGGGGGGAGGAGAGAGGGGGGAGGAGAGAGGGGGGAGGAGAGAGGGGGAGGAGAGAGGGGGAGGAGAGAGGGGGAGGAGAGAGGGGGGGGAGAGAGGGGGGGGGAGAGGGGGGGAGAGATGAGGGGCGGGGGAGAGGTGGGGAGCAGGGGTAGGGGTGTGTGGAGGGGAGGGGGGTTTAGGGGAGGGACGGTGGGGGAGGGGATGGAGGGGGGAGGAGAAGGGGGGAGGAGGAGAGGGGGAGGAGGAGGGGGGGGAGGAGGGGGGGAGGAGGAGAGGGGGGGAGGAGAGGAGGGGAGGAGGGGAGGAGAGGAGAGGGGGGAGGAGAGGAGAGGGGGGAGGAGAGGAGAGGGGGGAGGAGAGGAGAGGGGGGAGGAGAGGGGGAGGGGAGAGGGGGAGAGAAGAGGGGGAGAGAAGAGGGGGAGAGGAGAGGGGAGAGTGGAGAGGGGGGAGAGGAGAGGGGGAGAGGAGAGGGGGAGAGGGGAGGGCGGGGGAAGAGGGGGGGCGGGGGGGCGGGGGGCGGGGGAGAGGAGAGGGGGGGAGGAGAGGGGGGAGGAGAGGGAGGGGGGGGAGAGGGGGGGAGGAGAGGAGAGGGAGGAGAGGAGAGGGGGGAGAGGAGAGGAGGGGTAGAGGAGAGGAGGGGGGGGGAGACCGCAGCACAGAAAGCCAAAACCGGTCAAGAACAGAGTTTTAGTAATATATATATATAGATATATATATATAGATGAGGGGCGCGGGAGAGGTGGGGAGCAGGGGTAGGGGTGTGTGGAGGGGAGGGGGGTTTAGGGGAGGGACGGTGGGGGAGGGGATGGAGGGGGGAGGAGAAGGTGGGGGGGGAGGAGGATGGGGGGGTGGAGGATAGGGGGGGAGGAGAGGAGAGGGGGCGGAGGAGAGGGGGGAGGGGGAGGAGGGGGGCAGGAGAGGGGGGGGAGGAGAGGGGGGGAGGAGAGGGGCGGAGGAGAGGGGGGGGGGGGGGGGAGAGAGTGCCGTTTTACTTCAACCCAAACCCAAACAACCATTTGCAGGCAGTGCTTTTTTACCTCTAACCATATTTTCATTTTCAAACCAAATTAAGGGTACTCACAGTGCTGTGGACATTTGTCAGTCTCATTCAAAGCTCTGATTGAGGCACACCACTTGCAGAGACTGATTGAGGCACACCACTTGCAGAGACTGATTGAGGCACACCACTTGCAGAGACGGATTGAGGCACACCACTGCCTGATTTTTATAGTCCCTCCCCCTCCCTCCAGCAGGGGCAGCAGAGAGAATGGGGAATGTTGTAAAAACATAAATATCTCTGTCAATTTTCATCGACGGGAAAAATCCTCGACACACATGCGGCGGAGGGGGGCTCTGAGCGAGGTGGCCAAAAATGACGGCCGTAGGTGGCGGCGTACTCTCGGAAACCGCAGCACAGAAAGCCAAAACCGGTCAAGAACAGAGTTTTAGTAATATATATATATAGATATATATATATAGATGAGGGGCGGGGGAGAAGTGGGGAGCAGGGGTAGGGGTGTGTGGAGGGGAGGGGGGTTTAGGGGAGGGACGGTGGGGGAGGGGATGGAAGGGGGAGGAGAGGGTGGGGGGGAGGAGAGGGGGGGATTGGAGGAGAGGGGGGGAGGAGGAGAGGGGGGGAGGAGGAGGGGGGGAGGAGGAGGAGGGGGGAGAGGAGGGGGGTGAGGAGGGGGGAAGAGGAGGGGGGGAAGAGGAGGGGGGGAAGAGGAGGGGGGGAAGAGGAGGGGGGGAAGAGGAGGGGGGAGAGGACAGGGGGGAGAGGAGAGGGGGAGAGGAGAGGGGAGAGGAGAGGGAGGAGGGGGAGGAGAGAGAGGGGGGGGAGAGGAGAGGACGGGGGGGGGAGAGGAAAGGGAGGGGGGGAGAGGAGATGGAGGAGGGGGGAGAGGAGAGGGAGGGGGGAGAGGAGAGGGAGGGGGGGGGAGAGGAGATGGAGGAGGGGGAGAGAGGAGAGGGAGGGGGGGAGAGGAGAGGGAGGGGGGGAGAGGAGAGGGAGGGGGGGAGAGAGAGAGTGCCTTTTTACTTCAACCCAAACCCAAACAACCATTTGCAGGCAGTGCTTTTTTACCTCTAACCATATTTTCATTTTCAAACCAAATTAAGGGTGCTCACAGTGCTGTGGACATTTGTCAGTCTCATTCAAAGCTCTGATTGAGGCACACCACTTGCAGAGACTGATTGAGGCACACCACTGCCTGGTTTTATAGTCCCTCCCCCTCCCTCCAGCAGGGGCAGCAGAGAGAATGGGGAATGTTGTAAAAACATTAATATCTCTGTCAATTTTCATCGACGGGAAAAATCCTCGACACACATGCGGCGGAGGGGGGCTCTGAGCGAGGTGGCCAAAAATGACAGCCGTAGGTGGCGGCGTACTCTTGGAAACCGCAGCACAGAAAGCCAAAACCGGTCAAGAACAGAGTTTTAGTAATATGTATATACACACACACACACACACACACATATGGCTGAAAGACTCAAAATGACAGGCAGCACTCTGGAGAGAAGGAATGGGCGATGTTTCGGGTCGCGTCCTCTATATGGGTGGGTGGGGGTGTGTGTGTGTGTGTGTGTGTGTGTGTGTGTGTGTGTGTGTGTGTGTGTGTGTGTGTGTGTGTGTAAATAAATATATATATATCTATATGTATTACTAAAACTCTCATCTTTTTTCCTCCACAAATCTCTCTTCCTCGCTTCTCCTTCATGTAACTTGGAATCTACTTACACCAAGTCTTTGGCCTCCTCCTTTGCATTTCGTTAGATTTTCTGGTGTCCACTTCAGTCTGAATTTGGCTCAATGAAGATGTGGCCAAAATATCAGTCAGTGGATGCGACACAAACATTAACGACTCCGAGCCTATGCTGGCTGTCTCTTCCCAACCAAAATAAGCCAGCGGTAGAAACTTAGCAAGAGATACAGAAGCATGGCAGGAGATGGAAGGAGGCTTCCCTGGAACAAGACCCCCAACTAGGGAAAATGGCTGATCATCTAAAATCAGTACCCCGTTCCTGCCTCTTCCCCATATCCCTTGATTCTTTCTAACTTTCTCTTGAAAACATCCAGTGAATTGGCCTCCACTGCCTTCTGTGGCAGAGAATTGCACATTCAACAACTCTCTGGCTGAAAATGTTTTTCCTCATCACAGTCCTAAATGGCCTAGCCCTTATTCTTAAACTGTGACGCCTGGTTCTGGACTCCCCCAACACTGGGAACATTTTTCCTGAATCTAACCTGTCCAATCCTTTAAGAATGTTATATGTTTCTATAAGATCCTCTCTCATCCTTCTAAATTCCAGTGAATACAAGCCCAGTCGACACATTCTTTCATCATATGTCAGACTTTACAGATACAGTGCAGAAACAGGTCCTTCGTCCCCACCGACCAGCGACCACCCCATACACTAACAATATCCTATACACTAGGGATAATTTACAATTTTATCGAAGCCAATTAACCATACAAACCTGTGCGTCTTTGTGTGATGGAAGCGGAGCACCCAGAGATAACTCACAAGGTCACGGGGAGAATGTACAAACTCAGTACAGACAGCACCCGTAGTCAGGACCGAACCCGGACCTGCAGCGCTGTAAGGCAGCAACTCTAGCAATGCGCCACCTTGCCTCCGCGATGTCCCAGGTGCAGGGTGGTGTACCTGAAGGGGGTGTGGGGGAGCAACGTCACACTTACCTGCTCGTACTTCTCCAGCTCGGTGTGGTAGATCTGTCGGATCTGCGTCAGCTTGGCCCGGTAGTCCGTGTGCTCCGCGGAGTTGTCGGTGGCCGCGCCCCCGGTGGCAGCAGCAGCGGCGGCTGCGGCAGTGGAGGCGGAGGCGGAGCCTTTCTCCGGCCCGGCCACACCCTCGGCCAGCAGCATGTTGTCCAGTCGCAGCAGCTGCGGGTCAGGAGGCTCATCTTCCTGCGCTCCCCGGATACTCAACTCTGTAAGAGAACAGCAAGCCTTTAGACTGCGACAACCAAAGCCCTGAGACAACACCCCCTCCCTCCTTCACCCTCCCCACGAAGCTGATGAATGCAAGACTCCCACTGCTGAATGGACACAAAGTGCAGGACTAACTCAGCAGGTCAGGCAGCATCTCTGGTCAACATGGATAGGTGATGTTTTGGGTCGAGACCCTTCTTATTTCGGACACCTTGTGACTCCCACTGCTTCCTGCCGCAGTTGCGTTTTGTTTCAGTTTTGTTTAGACATACAGCGTAGAAATAGGCCCTTCGGCCCACCAGGTCCGCACCGACCAGAGATCCTGCTACATTAGCACTATCCTACACACTAGGGACAACTTACATTTTTTTACCGAGCCAATTTTTTACCGAACCTGCAAACATATACGTCTTTGGAGTGCGGAGGAAACCGGAGCACCTGGAGAAAAGCCACACTTTCACGCTGAAAGCAGACACTCTGTACAGACAGCATCCTAGTCAGGATCGAACTCGGGTCCTTGGCGCTGCAAGGCAGCAACTCTACTGCTGCGCCAGCGTGCTGCCCATGTGCCAATGACTGCCCTGCTCAATGTGACTCAGGGTGGCATTGGAGAGGCCCCCGATAGTTGACTGGCGGCTTGAGAGGTAATGTCACAAGAATCCCAATGACAATCTCTTCTGTGGAGTGGGAAAGGAGAGATACTTCCCTTATACATTTCTGGGCCCCAAAATGGGAGATGTAATTTTAGTTTTAATTACATTTTTTAGAGATAGAGCACGGTAACCAGCCATTCGGCCCACCAAGTCCATGCCGACCACTGATCACCCGTACACTAGCTCTACCCTATACACAATGGAGCATTTACAGAAGCCAATTATCCTAGAAAACTGCAATTCTTTGGAGCATGGGAGGAAAATGGAAACACGGTCACAGGGAAGAATGTACAATCTCCCTACAGGCAACACGTAGTCAGGATCAAACCAGGGAAGTAGATGCATTTGGATGCACATCCAGGAAGGCCTTCCCTGTCCTGCTAAATGGTTCCATGCTGGGACAGGAATGTGGGAAAGGACATTGGATGTGTCCAGCGAGAATGCAGCTGGCATCTGGCGTGTCGGCAATGTAGTTGAGTGCAGGCGACAGTGTGGCCTGCCAGAATTGTGTACCTTGCATCCAGCATGGCCTTGTTTCAAACATCAAGGTGTTGCAGTGGGAAGCAATTCTCTGCAACCCTTTGTGCTACAGAATGAGCTGAGGATACACGGATAGCCTTCTGCCTTGGAGAAGGAGAGAGCTTGAGATGTAGAGGGTGCAGCACAAGGCTAAAGCAGCTTCACACCACCACGTGATAAGTACCTACACTGAGGGCATTCATTACATTGTCTACAGACATCACTGTCTAGAGGATACTGATTACAAAGGTCACTTTCCTCAGATTCAGATACCACTGGCATTGATTCCAGAGGGAACACTGTGTGCGGAGGTCACTGTGTGCGGAGGTCACTGTGCGGAGGTCACTGTGTGCGGAGGTCACTGTGTGCGGAGGTCACTGTGTGCGGAGGTCACTGTGTGCGTAGGTCACTGTGTGCGGAGGTCACTGTCTGGAGAGCATTGATTCCAGAGGGAGCACTGTGTGCGGAGGTCACTGTGTGCGGAGGTCACTGTGTGCGGAGGTCACTGTGTGCGGAGGTCACTGTGTGCGGAGGTCACTGTGTGCGGAGGTCACTGTGTGCGGAGGTCACTGTGTGCGGAGGTCACTGTGTGCGGAGGTCACTGTGTGCGGAGGTCACTGTGTGCGGAGGTCACTGTGTGCGGAGGTCACTGTGTGCGGAGGTCACTGTCTGGAGAGCATTGATTACAGAGGGAGCACTGTGTACACAGAAGACATTTAATTTAATTTCAGCTTTAGTTTAGTGATACAGCTTGGAAACAGGCCCTTCAGTCCGCACCGATCAAAAATCACCCTGATGGTAGACAAAAAATGCGGGCCCTCCCCTTCCCAGTTCTCCCACAAGTCTCCGCCTACTTCCTCTCTCCTTCCCGCACCCCCCCCCCCCCCCTCCGACATCTGTCTGAAGAAGGGTCTCTCCATAGATGCTGCCTCACCCGCTGAATTTTTCCATAATATTTAGTCTACCTTCGATTGTTCCAGCATCTGCAGTTCTTTCTTAAACAAAGATCACCCTGATACTAGCAGGAAAGAACTGCAGATGCTGGTTTACATCGAAGGTAGACAGTTCTGTGTTATCCCAATTTTGCATTCCAGGCACTAGGGACAAATCACAGAAGCCAATTAGCCTACAAACCTGCATGACTTTGGAATGTTGAAGGAAACCGGGGCACCTGGAGAAAACCCACGCTGTCACAGGGAGAACGTGCAAACACCATGCATACAGCACCCATAATCAGGATAGAACCTGGTTCTCTGGCGCTGTAAGGCAGCAACTCTACCACTGCACCATTATCACAGAGGGTATTGATCACGAGATGTGAAACCTGAAAATAAAGCAGCGGGCTTCAATAATTGCTTACGTAAATGCACGTTGATGTTTGTCACCTATTGCACAAGTTGGGGGTGACTGTAACTCCATTCAATGCTCTTCCGGCAAATCCCCACAAAGTATTTTGCCAAGGATTCTTTCCTTATTCCAACATGTAATGTTTCCTTCAGCTTCTGAAGTTTCTGAACAGCCCCTGCTATTCCAGTCACAATTGCGCTCACACCTGCAAGAGGAACTTGGGTTCTGGTTGACTCATGGGATGTGGGCATTGCCAATGGGCCAGCAGTCACAGCCCTTCCATGACACCATCCCTCCTCACTCCTCCAGCATTGCAGCCACTATTGCGGGCCACGGCTCAGCTCAAGACGGTCAGTGCAGCCTTTACAATCTGCCGGATATCAAATTGCTCACCTCGAAGGAAGTACAAATGAAGCCACTGTTGGCTTCCTGCTCATTGGACATAAAATGTAACATTTGCTCCAAAACCATGCCTGCTCTTACGCCATGTCAATGAAACAGATGGATGACCACTCAAAGAGAATGTTCCATAAAACAAACTGCTGGAGTTAAAACAAACTCAGCAGCTCCAGCAGCATCTGGGATGCAAAGACATCGCATTCCCTCCGCAATGCTGCTCGAAAGGCTGTTCCTCCAGCAGTTTATTTGATTTTTCTGACAGAGTCCAACATCTGCAGTCTCAAATATCTCCTGAGACCCCCCTCCCATTGGTACGGAGCTTTTGCATTTTTCAGCTTGAAATTGTGCAAAGTGCAACCTACACTTGAATGCAATATTTATACTTTAAATTGGATTAGCTATGAATAAGGTTAGGCTAAATTACATTCCTAATTACATTCCACAGTAGAGCCAGGCTCTGATCAACACGTGCAGCACATGACTGATCTTAGTATATTCATGTATGGAAATCAGATTATAATCAAGCACTTGCCCCATGTTGACCAACCTGGGTCTCACTGCAAACCTGGTACTACTCCTGACCCTGACTCCAGTTGCATACCTTCTCTCATTCCTGACCCAGAGTCCAGCCTCACACCTGGCCCCCTGGTCTACCCTGATCATAGCTGCTTACCTGCTTAGGTTCCCAGTGCTGAACACTCCCATTGTCCCAGCTTTGACTGCACACCTAGTACTATTCCAGACCTTGACTCTGGATGCACACTTGGCCTTGCTCCTAGCCCCCTCTGCACTGCCAATATATCTGACCCACACATAAAGCCTCATTTCTGAGCTCCTGGACTTAACCTATTACGTTTAAGTCTGCAGCTGCTTATCTAATGCGGTAATCTTTTATGAGGCACTTCACGGACCAAATTTTGTATGACAAAATCTGCTACATCCATTGGCTTCCTTGTTATCTAACATGCTAGTTACTTTGTCAAAGAAGTCATCAATTGGTTGAACACAATTTCTCATCCATAAAATTATACTCACTCAGCTGTATGTATTCTATTACCATTTCCTTCATTTTCCTAACAAACTGTCCTGAAGTCATTTTCACCCCCAATATCTTCAGTATTTTGCTGTCTTCCTCTCAGCTGGGACAGTCCAATAACTATATATTTAAGCAATAATATTCTATTTAATGTGATCTTGAGAGTACATAATATTTAATAATAAAAAGATCTTTGTTTTGATTGCACCTCCCAACATGCATACATTATTATATTACAGTTAATCTGTACCGAGGGCACATTTTTTCTTCCAATGCTCCCCATTCCCAATTACTTTCACATTGAAGTGATTGAAATCCACGTGAAGTTTAAATGGCATCAGAAAAATAAAACCTCCGGAATGGATGATATTCATTACGTGGTTGGTTGAAGTCAGTATCAGCACAATTACAATATTAAACTTTGAATCTTCAGATGTCCTGGTTCAAGCTAAAACTAAAGACAAATAATAACTTCCTCACACATTCCCCTGCAAGTATCTCTGTCACTGCTTTAAAATATGCCCCTTCTTTGAACGAGCTCTTAAACATTGCATCTGAATCAGTTTCCATCTGAATCAGTTTCCAACTCCTTGAGGATGTTCATCCTCATGCTCAATTAATAAAACCACGAGATTGGGGACATTTCTATTTCTGTCAAAGGAATTTGGGAGGGGGGCGGGTTTAGAAATAGTCCCCAATAGAGTGGCAAATGACAACAGTGCTACCTTCCCAATATTTAACTGAAGGAAATAATAGGTTATCGGGGCTGTATGTGACAGACACCTTGCATGTCATTTTAATATTACACTTATCCAATCCCCCTGGATATTCCGGATTAATAAATTAAGGTTTTTGTCAACTAATTACAAATCAGGCTAATTATAAATCAATAATATTAGCCAACTCTGAAACACGAAGCGCTGAGCATTGGGATCCAGACATCACGGACAACTGGCCTCAGTTCCCCGCTCACATCTGGCAGTACTCTCCGTCTGAACCAGGGGCCGTGGAGCGTTTTTGAAAGTGGGGGGGGCTGAGTGATCACTGGCCTTGTGAGTACCCGTTGAGGGAGTGGAGCAACTGAGTAGGGGAAGGCCTCCCACAGTAGGAACTTTTTTAAATTTAATGTATTAAAATCATGTTTTAGTGCATTGTTGAAGTATGGTTTCAATTTTTTTTGTTTGAAGTATTTTTAAGAGGTAACTTTTTAAGGGGTAACTTTTTCCACACAAAGGGTGGTGGGTGTATGGAACAAGCTGCCAGAGGAGGTAGTTGAGGCAGGGACTATCCCAACATTTAAGAAACAGTTAGACTGATACATGGATCGGACAGGTTTGGAGGGATATGGACCATAAGCAGGTGGCGTAGCTGGAACATGTTGGCGGGTGTGGGCAAGTTGCGCCGAAGGGCCTGTTTTCACACTGTATCACTCTATGACTACATTATACCTCCACCATGCATGAATGCTTTAAAATCAAGTGGTCGAGTTTTATTGCCATATACTCAAGCATAGAAACATAGAAAATAGGTGCAGGAATAGGCCATTCAGCCCTTCGAACCAGCACTGCCATTCAATATGATCATCTAAAATCAGTACCTCTTTCCTTTTTTTCCCGCCATATCCCTTGATTTCGCTAGCCCCAAGAGCTAGATGTAACTCTCTCTTGAAAACATCCAGTGAATTGGCCTCCACTGCCTTCTTGGCAGAAAATTCCACAGATTCACAACTCTCTAGGTGAAGAAAGTTTGTCCTCATCTCAGTCCTAACTGGCCTACCCCTTATTCTTAAACTGTGACCCCTGGTTCTGAACTCCCACAACATCGGGAACATTTTTCCTGCAGTTACAGTAAGTGAAAATCTAGCAGGCAAGCAGGATGCTTTCACCAACCACCCCCATTTGAAGGCCAATATCTTCCACCGCTTCGACCCAGTGCTTGGTACCTACTTCCAGCAGCCACTGGTTGTCCTTCAGGACGCACCGAGCCGTAGCCTGGTCCATGTCGGTCACCAGCGCGAATTCAGCACAGAGACTCTCACTGCAGCGGCGCAACGCTTCCAACATCCCTGGGCTCTTGCACTGAGGCTGCTCCATGGCCGGAGCTGCAGCGAGCGACTCGCCAGCCCGGCAAACACTCGCCAGCCCCGGCTCCCCGCCCGCATCTGTCCCCTCCGCCGCTTCTGCTTCCATCCCTCCCTCAGCCCCGGCTCTCCAACACCCGCGGCCCATGCAGTTGACATTAGTTTTGAAATTCTCATTGATCACAGAATTTCTCTCGACAGAGCATGACAAATTCTGCGATCAGCGTGAGAGCGTGAGAATTTGTCGAAATGCGTGAGTCTCACGCTCAATGCGTGAGTCTCACGCTCAATGCGTGAGTCTCACGCTGAATGCATGAGAGTTGGCAGCTCTGAAGTTGGGATCTTGGAGACTTAGGTGAATGGTGTATAAAACAGCATGAAAGTATGGGAGACAAGACAGCAATGTTTTTTCTAGAACACAAGGTGTCTGAAGAAGTGTTCTGACCCAAAACATCATCTATCCATGTTCTCTAGAGATGCTTACTGACCCGGTGTTAGTTCAGCATTTTGTGTCTTTCTTTGGTAAATCAACACTTTACAGTTCCATGTTTCTACAAGATATACCTGGGCAGGATAAAACCCACGTCCATGAAGGAATTTTGAATTAAAGACAAAAGGTTTAAGTTTTAATTGCAGACCTTGGCATTGGTCTATTTATTAATGGCATTCCAGAATACTGTAGGCAGGGGATGAAAGATAAGATGTGGCCCTGAAGTCAAAATTTAGTTATGTGTTGTAGCCGAATGGAGCTTCTAAAAACAATGTTTTAATTCAATTATAGTAAGAAATTAGCTTTGTTTCATCAAGTTTAAATCGAATTTAATGGCATTATTTGGTCTTATTTCCCTGCATAATTAAGTTTAAAATCCCAAGTGACACGGTGGCATGGTGGCACAGCAGTAGAGCTGCTGCCTTACAGCGCCAAAGACCCAGGTTTGAACCTGACTAAAGGTGCTGTCTGTATGGAGTTTGTACGTTCTCCCTGTGACCACGTGGGTTTTCTCTGGGTGCTCCGGTTTCCTCCCGTACTCCGAAGACGTGCAGGTTTGTAGGTTCATTGTCTTTGGTAAAATTGTAAATTGTCCCTTGCGTGTAGGATAGTGTTAGTGGTTGACTCGGTGGGCCGAAGGGCCTGTTTCCACATTGTATCTCTAAAATCTAACGTCTTACAGGCTGACAAGATACCAAGGGCTAACAGTTTGAAGCTCTCACACAAAGAATTGACCAGGCATTTGTTCAACAACAATCGCATATGATATTGAATTTAAACACAATTTAGTTCGGCTAATGCATGCCTGAGAGTTGATTTTTGGATTGGCTCACTTCACTGGGAGCCTTTGTTGGAGAAGAAAGAACTATTGATGTGATTAAGGGTGTTAGTTATAGTTTTAAATGTTCTAATCAATTTTGGATCCCCTTAATAGACTTGGTGCAAGTTTTTAAAAGTCTAAAAGCAGCGTAAAGAAATTAATTTATTGTAATATCAAATTCACATTCAGCAGCTTGAAATGCCATCAGCACCAATAAGTGCAGAGGTGTTAACCCTTCCCACTGACTGCTCCTTTGTTCTGTGAACCAGAGAATGGAATTTTAATCACGCAAATAGGGATGAACGTTGACAAAACCTACTCGCATTGCAATAGGATTTGTTTCTAATTTAGAATCGGCAAAGTCACAATAACTCAGGATTGATTGTGACTTTACTGGGATTAAATTCACCAATGTATATTAGTCTTAACCTTGAATTCAGGAAAACTCTGGTTAAGAATGGATAATTAATTACTTTCCCATGGAGAAGCTTGGGTTCTTGACATTGAATGGCAAGCGATGGTGTGCATTGATTGAAAGATACAGCATGGAAACAGGCCCATCGGCCCACCATTCCGTACCAACCATCGATCAACCATTCACACTAGTTCTATGTTATCTCACTCTCACATCCACAATTTACAGGGACTGATTAACCTACAAACCTGCACTGATTTGGGAGGTGGGTGGCAACCGAAGCATCTTGAGGAAACCCATGTGATCATAGGGAGAAAGTGCAAACTCCACACAGACAGCACCAGAGGTCAGGATCGAACCTGGGCTTCTGAAGCAGTAAGGCAGCACCTCTACCAGCTGCGTCACGTTGAATGGTGCACACTGGATGGTGCCTGTGAAGTGGTGTTGAGTTGTCACTCATGTGCAATTGTTTGCCCTGGGGCAGCAAGCAGTTACTTCTGTGGCAGATAATTCCAGACATTCACCACTCTCTGTGTGAAAAAAATTTTCTCATCTCGGTCCTAAAAGACTTCCCCCTTATCCTTAAACTGTGACCCCTTGTTCTGGACTATCGAGTTCCTTGGACATCTGGATCAACCAGCGAACCAACATCCCTCTTCTCGACCGTCCACCTTCGTTCCCCCGGGGCACCTCCCGCAGCTGACATTGAGGCGGTGGTGGGTCAGACTCCGGTTCCCTCCCCTTGGTCCTCGCCCACCACATCCGTCGTTGCTGCCCTCTCCATCCTCCTGGTTTCTGGCCTTCGGTGGATGAGCAGGGGCTGGTTCGGCATCCTCCCGCCTACAGTCCATGGCCTGCTGGGTCTTGCGTTGGCCGTGGGGGACAAGCAGGGGTCAGCTTGGTGACCTCCCCCCTACAGGCCACAGCCGGCTGGGAGCTGATTCACAAATCACCATCCAAAAAAGTGAGGTGATTAATAAAATTCACTCTCACTGAACTTATCGTGGAAAAATAAGCAATTAAACACATTATTTTCTCTCGTCTCTTTACACAGGTGACACGGCTTCACGTTATGGACAATTGTGATATTGTGATATGAAAGTGATATTCATAGGCTTTTTAAGGATGCAACACCCTCTCCCAAACACAGGGGGCACCTGCACCACAATCATACCAGAATTGTAGCTGTAATTGGGAACCTGCCATAGTTCGGGTTCTCCAGATGGTGCCACTAATATGTGGCTGGCATGTACAGTCCTGTGGGCAGCAGGCGATGCCAGTGGTTGACAATATCCAGTCCCATCACCAAGGAAGAAAGCCTGGGACATCCTCTGTGAATATGATGGACTTCCACAGGAACACCGATATTCCCAGAGGCAGAGGTTAAGATAGTTGATGGAAAATAGTTTCAGCCTAGCCCAGGATGGAACTGCAGTCAACCAGTCAAAGTGACATAAAGTGCTGGAGCAACTCAGTGGGTCAGGCAGCATCTCTGGACAGGTGATATTTCGGGTTCGGGACCCTTCTTCAGACTGCGGTGGGAGAGGAGAAGTGAAAGCTGGAATTGTTGATTTGTTCATGTTGCTAGGTAGGAAGCTCAGGATCAAGCGATTTGCAGGTCTGCTCCGAGAGGCTGGTCATGGCACACATCAACTCCAGCCTCCTACTCAGCCTTGATCCACTTCAATCCATCAGCCACCACAACAGGTCCACTGTAGACGCAATCACCCTGGCCGTATGTCATCCCTGGAACATTTGGGTAATAAGGACACCTATGTCACACTCCCCTTCATTGACTGTAGCACCTCTTCAATACATGTCCAACCAAACCTGTCTCCAAATCTTGGACCTAGGACTCAGCATCTCCCTCTGCAACTGGATCTTTGACTTCCTGACCCAGAGACCGCAATTGGGAAGGATAGGCAACAAAAAATCCTCCACACCTTTGGAGTGTGGGAGGAAACATGTCCTTGATTATGCTGGTGGTCTTGCTGAGGCAGCACAAAGTGTAGATGGAGTCAATGGAAGGGAGGTTGGTTTGTCTGATGGTCTGGGCTATGTCCACAACTCTCTGCAATTTCTTGCAGTCTTGGATGGAGCTGTTCCCAAATCCTGCTGTGATGTATCCTGATAAAATGTTTCAGAAGAAGGGCTCATGGGGACATGCCGAACGTCCCACCAGTTTCAAGAGCAGCTTTTCCCCCCATTGTTATCAGCCTCTTGAACTGACCTCTCATATTCTACGGATGAATTCTCAATCTTCAGATTTATCTAATCACAGCACTCACACTATATTTTTACTTGCACTTTCTCTACAGCACTATATCCTGCCATCTATTTACTTTCTCTTTCACATTACCCGAGGTGCCCTGTATGGCATGATTTATCAGGATAGCACGGAAACAAAGTGTTTCACTGTATCTCGGCACACGCAATAATAATAAATCAATACCAACAAGGTTTGCAAGATGCATAGCTGAGAGATGTGACGTGCTGTCGGAAAGTTGCAGCCGCCCTCTCAGGTCAGGCCTGGAGGTCTAAGTCATGTTGACCCTCAATACCTCTGCCACGTGATCTTTCCAAGCACTGCGGCAGATCCTGCTATTAGCCCACAGTTTACTCTGGATGTAACCTCCCTACTTCTTTTTTTAAACTTGGAACATAGAACAGTACAGCACTAGAACAGACCCTTCAGGCCACAAACCCTGATGCCAGATTAAACTGCATATCTATCTCCCTGCACCTAGTAAGGTATTCTTCTATTTCCTGCCTGTCCATTGTCTGTCTAAATGCCTCTTAAATATCACTACCGTACCTGCCTCCACCACCACACCTGATAGCACATACCACTTTCCTTTAAACTATCACCCCTCGCCCCTTAAAGCTATGCCCTCTGCCATTTGACATTTCCACCCTAGGATAAAGAAGGGGGGGAGGGGGGGGGGAGGTGCAGAAGGGAAGAACTGCAGATGATGTTTTATACAGAAGGTACACACAAAAAGCTGGAGTAACTCAGCAGGTCGAGCAGCATCAGAATCTGAAGAAGCCTCTCAACACGAAATGTCACCAGTTCCTTTTCTCCAGAGATGCTGCCTGTTACCCGCTGCGTTACGCCAGCTTTTTGTGTCTATCTGCCATATATGGGGGAGCTGGCATGGCCCCCCGGTTGGTTTTAGAGGGAGGTACAGGTGCAGGAGTAGGCCATTCGGCCATTCGAGCCAGCACGGCCATTTAATATGATCATGGCTGATCATCCAAAATCAGTTCCCCGTTCTGGGTTTTCCCCCATATCCCTTGATTCCCTTAGCCCTAAGAGCTAAATCTAACTCTCTCTCTTGAAAACATCCAGTGAATTGGCCTCTACTGCCTTCTGTGGCAGAGAATTCCACAGATTCACAACTCTCTGGGTAAAAAAGCTTTTCCTCATCTCTGTCCTAAATGGACTACCCCTTATTCTTAAACTGTGACCCCCTCGTTCTGAACAATGTGAAAACTTTTTCCTGCATCTACCCTGTCCAATCCTCTAAGAATGTTTTATGGTTCCATAAGACCCCTCTCATCCTTCTAAATTCCAGCAGATACAGTCGACCCATTCTTTCATCATATATCAGTCCCTCCATCCCGGGAATTAACCTGGTGAACCTACTCTGCACCCCCTCAATACCAATAATGCCCATCCTCAAATTAGGAGACCAAAATTGCACGCAATGCTCCAGATGCGGTCTCACCTGGGTCCTGTACAACTGCAATAGGACCTCCTTGCTCCTAACCTCAAATCCTCTCGCAATGAAGGCCAACATGCCATTGGCTTCCTTCACTGCCTGCTCTACCTGCGTGCCAGAGCACCCAGAGAAAACCCAAGTGGTCACAGGGAGGACGTCCAAGCTCCTTACAAACAGCACCCGCAATTAGGATCCAACCTGGGTCTCTGTCGCTGTAATGGGCCTGTCCCACTTAGGCGATTTTTCAGGCGTCTGGCAGTTGTCTGAAAAACCGGGAACTGGAACAGCGATTGTCAGAGTGGAACACACACAAACACATCACAAAGGTGGGGCCAGGGGAAGTGGGGGAGCTCTGTCTGAAATTCACATGGTACAAAGCCAAGGTGATATAAACACACACTGTGATGAACAGAAAGCTGTAATTAAGACGGCTAGCACCGTAAGTCCTTTAAAAGAGGGGAGAAGGGGGAAGAAGGGGGGGGGGGGGAAGAGAAGGAGTGGAGACAACTTTTAAGAAGCCAGACAACTTTTAATAAGCTAGAGATACACAGCTGTGAAGTATGGCGGACATTTAACATTACCGGTCAGTTATCCTTGGTTCTGAAAACTACTACTTACGTTTTTTTTCACCAATGAGCCAATGAAAGGCAAAGGCGATTAACTAAATCTACCTACGACTACCTTGACTACCCATAACTACATGGCGACCCTACTACAACTGCACCTATGACCACAGGATTATCGATTTTCTCCATGGCAACCAATTTTTGGTCACAGAAATATTTTCAACATGTTGAAAAATTTGCACCGACCATACTGAGGCCGCAACTAGTTCCCAGAATGCAGGAACTCCTCGCGACCATGAAGGAGACTCACCAGAGACCATCAGCGAACATGTGGCGAGCTGAGAGTCTCCTGCGCTACCTAAAAAGTCGCCTAAGTGAAACAGGCCCATTAGGCAGCAACTATACTGCTGCACCACTGTGCACCCTGTGATTTGCCTAGTGTGCTATCATTAAGACTGTATCTGTCCTTGATCCGAACATTAGTCTGTATTCTGGCTTGTGCCGCTGCCCACCATGATGACAGTCCTCCAGCCCAGCAGGAGCAGAAGATGTCACTGAGATCTTCAGGTCTTGACTCCCGTGTCAGGGAGCACTCTGCGAAGACCCTGGTCCTATTTCATACACACTTCATGTACTTTAGCTTTCGCATCCAAGTTCAATTAAAGACTCACTGGAAGGAACTCAAGTCAATGGCACCATTGCAAACTACAGCCTGTCTTGCATCAGGAAGGACGTATGAGAAAGCAGAGATAAACAACCCATAATTAACTCGCAAATAAAGACTAAATGACTGGAGAGCAGCAACAGAATTAAATTATTGCTTTCTCTTCCTAGACAGAATTATTTCTTTGATGTTGTGCATCTATGTCTTGATGCTTTTACCAAAGGACAAATCTAAAAACACAAGAGTAAAAAAAAAAATCTGACTTTTCTGTTCACTACTGTGCATAATTAAGTGAACAAGACTCACAGATCTAAATGAGGCTTGACATTTATGGAATATAATGGGATCCGAGGGGAATTCAGTGGATCTGTGCAGCTTTTAACCATCAGGGCATGATACCAACAGATAATGCTGGCACCAAACATACCATGGGAACCTGCTGTTAGCTGTGTAACAGAGAGAAGAACAATGCCTTTATTTTAAAGTAATAGGTGTCAGGGAGCTCAATAAAGAGGCACTCAAACGATTGTAGAAAGTCTCACATACTTTGTCCAGCCCTTCCACTCTTCTAGCCGTCCTTCCTCCCGTC